>NC_068416.1:29139293-29254293 GCF_023724105.1 Carassius gibelio | reverse complement strand
AGAGAGAGAGAGAGAGAGAGAGAGAGAGAGAGAGAACGATGATAGAGAGAGACAGAGAGAGAGAGAGAGAGAGAGAGAGAACGATGATAGAGAGAGACAGAGAGAGAGAGAGAGAGAGAGAGAGAACGATGAGAGAGAGAGAGAAAGAGAGAGAGAGACAGAGAGAGAGAGAGCGAGAGAGAGAGAGAGAGAGAGAGAGAGCGGCAGATGTCGGCTCAGGTGGAAGCGGATCCTCTCAGTCAGCAGATGGAAGAGGAAAAGCATCTCAGAGGGAATTCTGCTCTAAAAACAGACTGACCGGAAGAGAGGAAAGAGACGGAGGGAGATCCGTGGATCTGTCCTTCATCAGGAACACCTCAGCGTCTTCTCTCTGCTTGAGAATGAATCTGGCATCAGCTTGTGAAAGCGAAGGGGTTCAGGAAGATGATCTATTCCTGGACGCTTCACAGGAACGTGCTCCTGATATAGAAACATCTCCAGGAGGAGCATCTGCTGCCGATCACAAGCGCTCACAGACTGATGAATCAACAATCATACAGTTTATTCTCCTAACACAGAGAGAACGGATCAAGAGAAATGAACCCAAGCTTGACTAATGGAGGATCGAGCAGCACTGAGGAATCAAACACGGTTAGATGTTCTTCCAGTCGATCAGGACATCAACAGCATCTCGTCTCCTGGAGAGGAACTGGAACACAAGTGATGTTTGTCTGGCTCCAGAGGGATAACACAGATGCTGTCATCGTCAGATATTAAATACATATCTACAGCAATCAGACAAACCCAGACCTACAGATCCTGCAGGAAACATTACCTTCATGTGTGTTAGTGATGCTCTGATGGACACAGCTTAGAGACTGAAAGCTATTAATGCATAAAAAATCTTGTTGAAAACACAACAAACGAAAATGAAGCGAATGATGCTGTGCATAAACATGCTTGGTAAATAAGCAGCTTTCAGATGTGGCTCTGGCAGCAGAAATATCTGAATTCATCATCAGCAAGAACTAATCAAAGTTAATTAAAAGCATATAGAAATCAAGAGGAATATTCTGCCCTTTAGTTTTATGACTTATGAAAGCACATCTTTCCAAATCATTACAGCCTCCGTTTCTCTCTAAACTAATCAGATAAAGCTGATTTCTACCGGATTTAAGATCTTTACTGAGTTTACTGATGATTGAGACAGATAATAAACACTATTTACAATCATTAACACCACGAATTCATAAAGGAGGTCAAATTAACCCTCCATGATGTAAATATCTGATCAATAAAACCTTCATTTATTTGATATTCCATGAAGTACAACTGCATTTTAAAAATAGTATGTTTCATCTTTTGCAATGCATGTAAAAATAGACAAATATGAATGTCTGATGTATTGAACATTTGTCTATTATTTTACATACTTAAAAAGACACCTATAATCCGAAGAAAACCAGTAAATCCAGTTCTAGTCATTTTGACCTGTATATATATATGTGTGTATAAGTGTGCACAAATCTTGACAGTCTGCTGATTTCCAGTTGAGCGCGAGAGCAAGTAAACCCTAACAGAGCATTTCTTCAGATAATCAGAGCGGTCCGTGTCGGAATCATCTCTTGGAGGAGTTGAACGTCTCAGGAAATGTGTCAGATTCACAGGGATTCATTACTTGATGACATAAATCATCTCTCTCAACACTTTCCACTGCACACGTGGGCTAAAATAAGCCATTAAACCTTCACGCTCAAAAATACGATGATCCAAAAAACAATAAAAATAAATTAATTAATTTCATCTAACAAAAGCAAGAAATGTAATGAAAGCAGTAATTCATGAGAACTGTGTCATCATATACTCGTGTAACTCGTGTTGTTTCTTCTGTGGAACACAAGAGCAGATGTTCAGCTTAAAACACCATCAGAGTATCATGTGAGGATCAGAATATTACACAGATTCTTCTGGAGGTACGAATCTGAATCAATCCACTGCATGTTTTTTGTGGTTCATTGTGATTCCTGTTCTGACAAAACTCTCATGGACTTTGCAGATGTGCACACAACCACCAACAAGGAAGGACAATATTTGGAACAGGACCACAGAATGACCCAGATGAGATGCTTACTTATGTAATCAGGGGGCGGGGCCTCACATATAAAATCAGGGGGTGGAGCCTCATATATATATGAGCACAGGGGCGGAGTCTCTGCTGTCAGCTTCATGCGCAGTTTCATAGAGAAGCAATGAACGCATCATATTTTTCCTCATTCTTTCTCTGATGAGTCTCAGCGGTCAGCGTTTTGCCAATCTTTTCCTCGCCCCGCATTCGCTCACTGTGACATGATGAATTACAGATGGCCTCATCTAATGGAAAATGAACTTGTCCGCCATGGAATTCTCATTTATCACACTGGTGTCATGCTTTCTTTCTCTCAGTATCTTATTTCAGTTTAATGGTCTTTTCTCACCATCCGCTCGTCACACATGCTCAGACTCTGTGTTTATAGAAGCAGCGAGCTGATTGTTTCAGGCCCAAGTGCTCTTTCTGTGTTTAGTATTTGCATCCTCATTGAGTCGTAGCTATGCCATCAAAACAAACACAGCGTCCATATGAACCCAAAGACACTCATAAAGTTTCTGTTTAACTCTACGTCGTGCTCTATATAAATGACACAAGTTTTATTATAAACAAAGCCACAAATGCAGTCTCTTCCCGAGTAAATGAAAACAGACAAACAACGCGTCTCTTTTCTTGATCAAAATGAGCATTATTTCAAACAATACACACTGCATGTAGAACCCATCATCCTGATGGATAATCAGACTTCAGCGGTGTATCTGACTGCACGATCTACAATATTTGACAAATTTGCCAACAGCCAAAACTTGAGTGAAAACCACTGCTGGCTTCGCGGTCAGAATTTCCATCCACCCAGAATGAACTAATTCACTGACATAACTCTGGAAATAATATTAAATATACAGTTTGGCTTGTTGATATCTATCTGAGTCAAACAAACTCAAATCATGATGCACTGAGAAAGCTGACGTTCTCTGGAAAGTGTCAGAATTTGAGAACAGTTCATCTGAAGTTTGCAGTTTTCAGTTGAATTGAAGCACCACAAGCTCATTTCTCATCTTGTATCACGAGAATGCATCTGCTCCGATGTAAACCTTTCTGTAGTTTGATCTCTGATCGTCTGCGTCATGATCAGCGTTTCTGTTTATCTACTGTGTGAAAAAATCAATCTCTCTTAGAAGAACGAATGCAAACACTGCACAAGGGCCACGAAGCTGGACACACACACACACACACACACACACACACACACAGACACAGACAGACACACACACACACACACACACACACACTCACACACACACGTTTGTTTTTGTGTAAAGTGTGTTCATCCCATAGGTGTAATGGTTTTTATTCTGTAGAAACTGTATATTCTATGGTCCTTCACCAACCCTACACCTAACCCTAACCCTCACAGGAAACTTTCTGCATTTTTACTTTCTCAAAAAAACTCATTCTGTATGATTTATAAGTGTTTTGAAAAATGGGGACATGGGTTATGTCCTCATAACCCTCTCCTTGTAATACCTGTGTCATACCCATGTCATTATACAGAGTTGTGTCCTGATATGATACAAAAACAAGAACACACACACATACACTCTCAGACACACACACACACACACACACACACACTCTCACTCACACACACACACACACACACTCTCACACACACACACACACACACACACACACACACACACACACACACACACACACACACACACACACACACAGACAAATTGCAACCATTCAGCTGTCAGCTACAGTATCACATCAGACAGTGCACTATAGACCCCCTGAGGAACAGTTCCACTCATTCTCTACTATAGAGAATGAGGAGTTGTCGTCACAGCACAAAGCCCCTCCCTCGATATCACGGTCTCCGCCATGTTTGCAGGACACCGGCGGCGAAACAGGATTGTTTACGTGTGTTTTTAACTCGGTAGTAGAGGAGGTTCTCACAATTCTGCACTGTTTTACCATGCCTGGAAGTTACTGCTGCGTTAAAAACTGCTCCAGTACCTCACACAATACATATGGAGAACATAGGAACAATGTAATACAGTTTTTTTAGGTTACACCAAGCGCAAAACAGCGGTATTTGGAGAAGCTCTCAAGCATCCAAAATATCGACCCATACGAGCTCCCTGCAGCAGCACAGAGACCTGGACAGTTTACCTCCATGCACACATATGGACATTGGGAATTATATTGTTTTTGGTTTAAGTTACTACACAATGCAGGAGTTTAAAAGCCACACGTCTTTGGAAAGTTACGAGGCTTTCTGCTGTGGCTGGGTCCATCTACAGCAGGTGATGAAAACAGTGTTGTGGTTCAGGTCTCTGTGCCGCTGCAGGGAGCTCGTATGGGTCGATATTTCGGATGCCTGAGAGCTTCTCCAAACACCGCTGTTTTGCGCTTGGTGTGAGCTTCTTCCTGTAAGGTCCCCTTTCTTTCGCCTTATGTTTTTGCATTGCTTTACTTTCTTCCTTTTCTTTCTCATATTCGTAGATCTGTCTCGATCTGTTCCGCCGACAAAATAAATGCGCAAAAATTAAAGATCTCTGAAATGTTTAGTCGCGCCTCTGTGAAGTTCTGAAGGCATTGCCCCTGGCAACCGATAGCGTATCCTGCCATCAAGGCCAGGCGGCTCAGACCCCTCCCAAATCAACCCAAATCGGCACGTGACTCCTCACTCTCAATAGGAGAGGAAGAATTGTATAAACTTGTTAAATCATCTAAACCAACAACATGTATGTTAGACCCTATACCATCTAAGCTCCTAAAAGAGGTGCTTCCAGAAGTCATAGATCCTCTTCTGACTATTATTAATTCCTCATTGTCATTAGGATATGTCCCCAAAACCTTCAAACTGGCTGTTATTAAGCCTCTCATCAAAAAAAACACAACTTGACCCCAAAGAACTAGTTAATTATAGACCAATCTTGAATCTCCCTTTTCTGTCCAAGATACTAGAAAAGGTTTGACACAATTGACCACAGCATTCTTTTGCATAGACTTGAACACTTTGTTGGCATTAATGGAAGTGCATTAGCATGGTTTAAATCGTACTTATATGACCGCCATCAGTTCGTAGCAGTGAATGAAGATGTATCATATCGATCACAAGTGCAGTATGGAGTACCTCAAGGCTCAGTACTAGGGCCGCTACTCTTCACGCTTTATATGTTACCCTTGGGAGATATCATCAGGAAACATGGTGTTAGCTTTCACTGTTATGCTGATGATACTCAGCTCTATATTTCTTCGTGGCCCGGTGAAACACACCAATCTGAAAAACTAATGGAATGCATAGTCGATATAAAAAATTGGATGATGAGTAATTTCTTACTGCTAAATTCAGAAAAAACAGAGGTGTTAATTATAGGACCTAAAAACTCTGCTTGTAATAACCTAGAACACTGTCTAAGACTTGATGGTTGCTCTGTCAATTCTTCGTCATCAGTTAGGAACCTGGGTGTGCTACTTGATCGCAATCTTTCCTTAGAAAGCCACGTTTCTAGCATTTGTAAAACTGCATTTTTCCATCTCAAAAATATATCTAAATTACGGCCTATGCTCTCAATGTCAAATGCAGAAATGTTAATCCATGCATTTATGACTTCAAGGTTAGACTATTGTAATGCTTTATTGGGTGGTTGTTCTGCACGCTTAGTAAACAAACTACAGCTAGTCCAAAATGCAGCAGCAAGAGTTCTTACTAGAACCAGGAAGTATGACCATATTAGCCCGGTCCTGTCCACACTGCACTGGCTCCCTATCAAACATCGTATAGATTTTAAAATATTGCTTATTACTTATAAAGCCCTGAATGGTTTAGCACCTCAGTATTTGAATGAGCTCCTTTCACATTATACTCCTCTACGTCCGCTACGTTCTCAAAACTCAGACAGTTTGATAATACCTAGAATATCAAAATCTACTGCGGGCGGCAGATCCTTTTCCTATTTGGCGCTTAAACTCTGGAATAACCTACCTAACATTGTTCAGCACCTAGAAAGGACCTCTGCATCCCTGAAAGACAGCGGAGACCAGGACAACTAGAGCCCCAGATACAGATCCCCTGTAAAGACCTTGTCTCAGAGGAGCACCAGGACAAGACCACAGGAAACAGATGATTCTTCTGCACAATCTGACTTTGCTGCAGTCTGGAATTGAACTACTGGTTTCGTCTGGTCAGAGGAGAACTGACCCCAACTGAGCCTGGTTTCTCCCAAGGTTTTTTCTCCATTCTGTCACCGATGGAGTTTCGGTTCCTTGCCGCTGTCGCCTCTGGCTTGCTTAGTTGGGGTCACTTCATCTACAGCGATATCATTGACTTGATTGCAAATTAAAACAGACACTGTTTAACTGAACAGAGATGACATCACTGAATTCAATGATGAACTGCCTTTAACTATCATTTTGAATTATTGACACACTGTTTTCCTAATGAATGTTGTTCAGTTGCTTTGACACAATGTATTTTGTTTAAAGCACTATATAAATAAAGGTGATTGATTGATTGATTGATTGTTCAGTGTGTAGAGCTGATGGCAGGTGTGTAGTAGTATAATAGTATAGTGTGTTTGTATATGCCCTGGCAACAGTCAGAGAAACACTGGAAAGTGCTGAAGTAATGTGCGTGTCAGAACCGCTTCGGTCTCTAGAGGATAATAATCACAGGTGGATTCCACTACTGAAACAAACCACTTCAGAATCATCAATCCTCTAAAACACCTCGTGAAGATTCATCCTTGAACTGATCACAAACACAAACTCACTGCACGTTCACCCGATCTTCACAGGGAAAGAGAGCGCACACGGCTGGAGGATAGTCACAAATTACCAACTTTCAAAAATTACCTGTAAATCTCTCATTATGCTATTTTATCATCACATCTTGGTTTAATTCAGTAATTTATTTGTCAAAAAAAAATTACAAAACATACAAAACATTACTAAAATCATTTAGTTATAAAAATCATTTATAACATACCATACCGTGAGAGCAAAATTAGCCAGTTTCAGTCCAATGTGATAACATTAACTAGCATTTACAGGAAAAATAAATCCTCTGTGGGTCGAAATGATCCAAAAACACTTGAGGTAGTGTTATAATCACAGATAATCATTAGTATTTTATTAACTGCTCACACACTGAGAGATGACACTCAAACAGCAGAAACACACACCAAATCTACAAACACACACCGGTTCTCAGCCTTTGACTCGTCGACTGGGATTAAGATCATGACAAAAGCGTTTGCAAATGTTTGCTTTTGAGATCTGTTTGGGATATTTTGAATGCAGTGCTTCATTTTGCAGTTTGTATTTTGTGTGTGCGCAGTTCTTGAATTTATGTAAAGTTTTGAAAATGTGTGTAAGCAGTGTGTAAATGTAAAAAGTATGAAATCAGCTCATAGAAACATGATGCAGATGTACTATATGACACTACCCCAATGACATCATCACAATCTGAGCATGTGCTGGTCTCCTGAGGGGATGAAAGTCTCAGATATTCCATGTGTTGTGCTTTATGATCCATACAGCAGCGATCAGAGCAAAGCCTCTCTCAGCGTGTTCTGACAGATCTCCCTGAGACAGCGGTCATATTAACTCTTAGTGTCCAGCACATACAGCGAGAGGAAGAGAGGGACAGACGGCAGATGATCCAGGATTCATCTCACTCGCTGAAAAGCTCATTCGTTTAGATGCCAGTAATTCTTGGTTGTTTACATCTGGTTTCAGTGACATCAGTGAAGAACACTGTTAAACCACACGACTGAATGATCAGAAACACACTTACACAGGCTTTGGTTCGATCCGTTAGGCTCAAAAACACGATTAATATTCAGAAATATTTATATCACATCACCATTGGAGAGATGCAGACACAATTTGTGAATGAAAGGCAAAGTAGCAAAGCATCTGAAATGTTTTTATGATGATTCTGAAACGTCTGAGGAAAGTCTGTTGTCAAAGTATTTCTGTATAATTGTTTTACACGACAGCAGCATCGACTGCTTTTATTGTGTTTCATCTGTTCACTCTGAGATCATATAGCTTATTAAAATGATCATATTCAGCTGCTTCTCCTAGTTTATTACTAATGTTTGCATTCTGCATCTGCATTTATTGTTTGGACACACCCCTTATATTTGTCCTAATTTGTCTTAGTTATGATTCATAACCTCGACGGGCCACTGACAGGCTTACAATGAATCCAGATTTCAGCTTCATGTTAAAACAGTAATTACAGGCCAGACTAAAGCTTTATATATTCCACAGTCAAACAGGTATTAAATTATAAGAGCTAATGGCGAAGTTAAAGGCATAATTCATTCAAAAATCCCTTGTGTTATTCCAAACCTGTACGACTTTCTACTATGGAAAATAAAAGATGTTGTTTAGCTGAATGCATGGAAAAATGAAGGTCATGGGTTCGATTCCCAGGAAATGCATGAATGGATAAAAAAGTGTGTACCTTGAATGCAGTGTGAGTGGCTTTGGAAGAAAGCATCTACCAAACACATGAGTGTAAATGTAGGAGAATGAAAGCCTGTGACGTTAGGAGTGTTTCCATCGGCTGACGTCAGTCTGGAGATCTGCTCTGTGTTTGGGAAACATTTCTTCAGAAACCACAGCCGTCAAAATGTGGCCAAAATTAATCCAAGGTTAATAACTCGGTTTGGCAGAAACCTACGATTGATCGAAACTGGAGTTCTCTGGTGTGCTTTAACATTTAACACAAACCATTCGTGTTCACTGAGAGGAACACAACCAGATCTCAAATCACTCCCAAAATCAGTTTTACGTGAACTGACCTGCTCTCCCTCCTTTTCTTTAGTCTCCATCATAAAGCATGTTGGACCGAGTCAAACATCTGATTCAGGAAGAAAAGAGTGACGTCCAGCGCGAGAGTTCATCATCATCATCATCATCATCATCAGGACGGCCACACCTCACACATCTGGAGCTGATCTACAGGGAGCGCTTACATTGTGTTAGAACTGTGTCTGATGGAGATTTCAGGACACACACACACACACACACACACACACACACACACAGACACACACACACACACACACACACACACACACACTGGGAGAGCATTATCACACAGATCCTTCAGAGAGAGGAGTTTACTGCTGATGATAGTGATGTATAGTGCTCCAGCATTAACTATTTCACTTTATTTGAGTGTGTGCATCGTCCGTCAGCATCTGTGCACCAGATATGATTCATTCCTTTTCTTGAGGAGAGAGTGCTTTTCTATACAATAATACAAATGAGAATAAAAACAACTCACAACCCCTTCAACAGTCCTCCGCAGCAGCGTCATGAAGCTGATGACCTGTGAAGAAAGATTCGTATGGAGTTCATCTGCAAGTTGTGTTGCATTGTGTAGCATTTCCTTTCCCCATAAATGCTAGCTGAATTTGCTCAAAAAATGTGATAGTTTCACACTTTTTGTGGATTTTCTTTTGAGCTCCTGGACAGAAATGACCGGCCTTGTTTTCTTTTGATTAGCCCAAGTTTTGTATTTCTTTAGGAACTCACTGATTAGACCTTGTGTGTTTTGAGTGAACATTTGCAGAACGATCCACAGATACTGCACAAGCTCTGAACATGTTTTGAAAGGCGGGCTCTCGTGTTCGTGGCGTGACGTCTCAGAGCCAGCAGGACTTTGACTTCACCCCAGTCTCTCTCTCTCTCTCTCTCTCTCTCTCTCTGGGCCCTTCTCCAAACGTTAACACTTTGTAGTTTTCCAGCGCAGCAGCTTGAACCCCAAACCTCTCGCTCTCTGGTGATATACAGTCTCTCTACAGCTAAAGTTGGTTTGGATTAAGTTAATGTCCCGTCTTCAATGTCTGGTGAGGGCCACAGACCCCCAATACATTAACCCTTCTCCAAACCGCTGCGGTGATGAGGGAAGATGGTCCGATGCTTTCTTTGCATTCTGTTCATATTCCTCATGTTCTGAATCAGGAGTAAATCAGATTAGGTTGTGCTCTGAGATCTGAGTTATTTGGGATTGGATCACTGGTCTTGCCTCATCTTCTGGACAGCAGCATGTCTTTGGGAATATTTGGTCCAGTCTGATGCCAGACTTCAGTTCATGTAGTTTGTGTTTGAGTCATTTCTTCAAACTCAAATAAAAGATGCTCCTGTCATTGTTATGAACTAGGGTTACCCCTGAACAATGATTTTCATATTTGTTGACTAGTTGCACTCTTATGATGTGAATTTAATGTTTCATATTTCATATCTCATGTCTCATATCTTCATGTGTTCCCCTGATGTTCCAGTCAACTATGTCTGATTTTGATATTGCGTTGCAAGAGAAAGCTAAGTAATTTCTAACAAGCAGAAACTGATGAGCAAATAAAAAGTGAAGGAAAAGAAGAAATGTTTATAATCCTCTGAGAAAACACAAGTGAGGATCTGGAAAAAGAACAAGAGATGTCATGTCTGGTGGAGTAACTCATGGGATATTGTGGGAAGAAAGGTGAAGAGAAACTAATTCAGCACAAGTGTTTCCACGGTTACAATGTGACGTTCAATTGCTACATTTAGCTTTTTTTCTCACAATTTGGTTGATTTAAATATTGACTGATGTTTAGTCGACCAGTACGAACGCAATGCATTGGTTATAAGCTGTTCCCCAAAAAATGACAATTAAACTATTTCCATGACAAATTGAAAATAGATATCATATGATAACCTTGCTTTGGATACCTTATGAATCAGAGAAACACGCTGTGTTGAGATTAGGTGTCTCATCTACAGGAACAAACATGAAAACTCATTCTTTCCCGAGAGTTTATGTTGCTAGAGTTGTTGTAGAATGATGAAGCAAACATACCTAGGTTCAGAGCCACATCATACAGTAATGAACACTAGAATGTGAAGAGACCTGCGAGGAAGAGACAGGCCACAGATCGTTCCAGACGGAGAACAGCAGGAGTGTGTGGTTAGTTTCTCTCTGATGAATGTTAGTGCAATCTCTGCTTCACTGATGCTGCTGATGGAGAAGAGAAGAGGGGAATTCCATCTCTTTCTCTCTCTCTTTCTCTCCAGGACGCTGATCTCTCGCTTGCATTTCTCACAAACATCACTGACTGCAGGAATGGATCTGTCCAGGGAGCCCATTACAATCCCAGCGCGGGCCAAAAACACGCCGCTCGCCGAGGCTCAGATTGTTTGAATTAGTGAGATTGCGTCTGCTTTCGCTCGCCGAGCCTCGAGGATGCACCTGCGCCAGAGTGATGTCACACCCGCACGCCTGCAGTGGCCTCCTGATGACATCATCACAGCGTGACATCATCAGCGCAGAGGGGCGTGGTCTGCTGGAACGGGCGAGTTCAGAACAGGACACGTTACAGAACATTAGAAATGTTAGTGGAGGTTTTTGACGTCACGCTTCAGCACTGTCATGACATCATCTTCTCATCCTCCAGAGCGATCAATCACATCGAATCAATCCCAGCTCAATAACCACATCCAGGAAGGAGTATACTAATGGATAACTCCCTGCAGGTATTACAGAGCTGAATTTATATCTTTATAAAACAACAACAACAGAAAAACCATGAATATCTGGTTTTCTATGACAGCTGTAGCTCAAACAGTAAATCATGGTCATAGGTTCGATTCCCAGGCAACATTTACTGATAAGTGGTTAAACACAAGTTTTTGGAAGTGAAAAGGTAGATGGCGTTCCTGTAGCTCCAACAGTAGATCGTGTCTAGTTCTGTGGTCCAGTATTTGTACGGTAACATCACGCAGCCCCTGTCTTCAGGTTGGGATGTGGAAGTGTGACGGAGCGCTCGCTGAAACACCACACACTGGAGCGTCAGATCTGGTGTGAGCTGCTTCTTCCAGTGCTGTGGACACTGTTCAGGTGTGTGTCCAGACTCACACACAGCAGCTGGACAGGTGTTACACAGCACTTCTGATGATCCACTGCTCGAAGCCCAAATATACAACGATTAACAGAAGACTCGCTGCTTGAAGAGGTCACTTAAAGAGGTCTGAATACTCACAGATTCAGTAAATCATTTGTTCGGTAATTCCCCAGAAGAGCAATAATCTTTTGCTTGTTCTGACTCAATCAAAGCCCAACCTCAGATTCAGAGTCTCGACCGGACGAGAGATTGATGAGTGAACACTGCAGGAGCGAGGCTGATTTCTTCACACGATCGAGCGAACACGTCTGCTGAAGGAGGTTCAGAGAGACGGAGGCATGTTCTGTAACTCTTATTAGAGCGGTCCCACCGGACGACTGGAGACACACGAGCCAGAAACACACTGAATACACATGATCTTATCCACACCGTTTAGTCCAGCGAAAACCATCAGACTGAGGAATGAACTCGAGCACACAGGTGTTATAGAAGTCATCAGACGCACTGTTTTTCACCTCTGGACAGTGAGAAAGGTGGTAAAAAGAGACTATTTTCACTAGAATCAGTAAGATCCCTGATAAATAAATACATATCGAGATGCATGTACACGCTCAGACGGCCGTCAGACATGACAAATATATGCTTATATGATTTATAAATCAAATTCTGTCCTCATGTACTTCCACCTTTACACACACCTACACACACACACACACACACCTACACACTCACACACACACACACACACACACACACACACACACACACACACACACACACACACACCTACACACACACACACACACACACACACACTCACACACACACACACACACACACCTACACACTCACACACACACACACACACACCTACACACTCACACACACACACACACACACACATGTCTGGTCAGCTATCCTCGTGGGGACTCTCCACAGGTGTAATGGTTTTTATACTGTACAGACTGTATTTTCTATCGCCCTACACCAACCCTACCCCTAAACCTAACCCTCACAGTAAACTTTCTGCATTTTTAGATTTTCAAGAAACTTCATTCTGTGTCATTTATTAGCTTGTTTACCTGTGGGGACCTCAATTTAGGTCCCCACCGTGACACGAGTCCCCATGAGTCTGTGTGTATTCAGGTTTAAGTCCCCACCAGAATAGAAAAACAAGTACACCTACACACTCACACACACGCACACCTACACACTCACACACACACACACACACACACACACACACACACACCTACACACACACACGTACACCTACACACACACACACACACACACACACCTACACACACACACACACACCTACACACGCACACACACACACACACACGCACACACACACACACGCACACACACACACACCTACACACTCACACACACACACACACACACACACACACACACACACACACACACACACCTACACACACACACACACCTACACACTCACACACACACACACACGCACACACACACACACGCTGCAGCTGGGAATATCTGTTAATGATCTATTTTGCGTAACAAGTCTGTCACTGACTCACAATGTCTCGTTCTTTCAGTGCAGTGTACAAAAAGAAATGAGTTCAAACTTTTCTAATCTTGACACAAAGAAAAGAACAACCAGGAATAGTTGGTCTGATGAAGGCTCATTATAACACACAGGGGCCTGATGTGTGTGTGTTAAATCAGAGCCGAGGCTGTTTTATAAGAGCAGGAGGAGGCACACAACCCTACAAACCCCTCAGCTGCTTTTATTGGGCTGTAATTTACATTTATGAGCCTGATTTGGTGGTTTTGCACAGATGAAAACCAGGACTGAGCTGAAAAACACACTGCTGGAGCGAAGGATTGAGAGAAACTCAAAGCATGTGAGAAGCATGATCTACAGAAACGCTGTGATGATCACGTCCATCCATCATCTCATGCAGTATTCATGACTTCTTCAGGAGGATGCCAGGATTATCTGTCGGACACACAGAGTGCACGCTGCATCCCAAATAACCAAAAGCTACTTGAAATCAGATCAGACCGTTTAGACTGAGATAGATGTGCCAAAATGTATAATCATGTTTAATCAAAGTGCTAGAACTATCCTCTGCCTATAACAGTTTCACTGGTACTTGATCTATCTGCACAACAGAAACACAGTATAGCTAGATGGGATCATCATTATATATTCCTACATTGCCTAACATCCTAAAACCATTCGATGTTAAAGCATTCTGACAGTCTGACTTTCTCTAAAGCTGCTTTAAACCCATGTGTGTTGTGAAAAGCGCTACATAATGACACTATTATATATTACATTATATTATGACACTAAAGTCTGACTTTAATCAGATTTCAAACCACGTATGAATTTGCTTTGAAACAGTCAGATTCTGCTGTGTGAGCGTTCACGTCTCCAGAGTTTAATAAACACTACGAACATCGCCGAGCTCTCGAGAGAAACGCCGTTCCCTGTTCTTATCAGCTCCAGCTCACAAACACACATCTGGAAAAACACTCGTCTTATCAGCCTTCAGATGCACACGCTGAATGATTTCTCCTTCAACAGACACAGAAACTGCTTCCCTGTTCCACAAAAAACTAATGTTTTTGAGAAAACAATCAATAAAAAACGATCCAGAGCTTCAGACTGGACAGACAGAGAGAAACAGCTCTGTTCAGAACCAATCGTGCTGTGTTTGAAGACACACGTGCTCTTATAAGACAAGGACTTCACAGTGTCTGGTTCGGAGCTGGATAAGCATCAGTAGATCAGGCTTCTGAGCCAGATCAGCTCAGCTTAAAAAGAGATGACATGTGAAGGGAAAATGTTCACTATAGATGAATATCGACATTTTATATTTATGCATTAAATTAAAAATACATTTAAGGAAATCTAGTATTTATAAAAATACAAAAAAAAATCTAGTTAAAAATTGGAAGAAAAAAATGCATCACAGTTTCCACAGAAATATCGAGCAGCACAACTGTGTTCAACACTGATGATAATCAGAAATGTTTCTTGAGCAGTAAATCATCATATTATTCTGATTTCTGAAGATCACTGAAGACTGGAGGAATGATGCTGGAAATACAGTTCTGATCACAGAAAACAGTTGATTTACATTCCCACGGCTCAATCAATGCACTTCTTAACTCTAGTATTCCCGTTATGTTCTGTGGCTAAAGCTATGGATGTTTTTTGT
The DNA here is from genome assembly GCF_023724105.1 of Carassius gibelio. NCBI lineage: Eukaryota > Metazoa > Chordata > Actinopteri > Cypriniformes > Cyprinidae > Carassius > Carassius gibelio. The sequence goes on along the minus strand of NC_068416.1, from coordinate 29,239,099 downwards.
GAGTGAGATTTTTGGCGATGCTTGTGGAACCACGCAGGAGTGAAACAGCAGATTCAGGGCTCGTATCCCGGTGTCCTTCCTCCAGGAATCAGATCAGAGCCTCTGGTCTCCACACCCAGCCTCCGGAGACGGCTCTTACATAAGCGCTGAGAAACGCTCCGGATGGACTCACCCATGCCAGCGCGTCCGGAGAGAGAGCATGACTTCATCAGCCGGCGCTCGACTCAGGATCTGACTCTGACTCTGTGCTTTACTGTGTTATAAAGCTGTTCTGTCCTACAGATCACGATGGTGAAACTGAAGAGATTACTTTTGCCTTTCAGTTAGACTGAGTGCATGTTGTGCTTTCTATATGTGTGTTAATGAGATTATAATTAGGGTCTAATTATCTGTGTAAACCGTCCTGAACACCAAACAGAGCAGGAGCGATGGAGGAAGATTGTGGAGCACAGAGCGAGTCTTTGACTGTCAGCAGGGGTGTAGACTGTTCCTCTGTCACCGTACTGTGCTCATTAACCCTCGCTTATCTCTTCTCCATCTCCTAATACACGAGTCCGGCTGGCGGCCAGAGAAACCCAGATAAACATCAGAATCAGACTGGTGACAAAACGTCTGTGTGTTCGAGTCGGCCTTCACAAGCGAATGATCTCTGTGTCCTGATGGAGTTCGGTGCAGTCAGCTGTGTGTTTGTGTAGTCAGGGTCTGAGAGATGTGTGTGTGCACGCACTAAACCTGACCGAGTCTCTGTTCTTCTGTAGAGCTGCTCTAAAGCTGAATCTGATCTCCTTTATAGTCCACTAGTTTCCCTTTATCTCTGAATCTCTGCTTTAACACGATCTGTATTGTATAATCGTTTTAGAAATAAAGCTGAAGACAGCAGGAAGATTTACCAGCTTTACCTGTAACTCCACTATTTCCACATATATTTGAAATTAGGCAAAGCGAAATGAATGCATCATGTTTGAAACAAGTTATAAGCAAATAGGACAGAGATAGAGATGCATGCTTTCCTTCTGAACTTGCATCCGCTCTTATTTACGCTGAGAGACTCTCAAGTTTCATTTAATTCAACACAGCTTTATACAATACTGATAACAGATGAACAGCAGAATCAAACTCGATTATGAAGACAATCCAAATTCTGCTCGGCAGCTCTGGAAAGTGAAGGCACCTTTATTTATATAGTGCTTTTTACAATAATACAATAATAAATAAATAAAACTATCTCTCATTATTCAGCTCATGTTAGCTCAATGTTGATTCAGTTCAGTTCAATACCAGTATTGATGTTGCAAAATGTGATTCAACCAGTTTTGGGGAAAGTTATTTTTAAAAGTAATGCATTACATTCGTCCTATAGTGTAATTTGCCAAATAGTTTGCAGTAAGAGCAAGCCGTCATGAATTTGTGTTTGTGCGTCTGTTGTGCAATTCTGTGCGTACACATGTGTGTCTAGAAACATACCTGCGAGTGTTTGCATACCTGCAGTCTTTGAGAGGGAATACGAGTGTGTGTGTGCGAGTGTGTGTGAGCGAGTGTGTGTGTGTGTGTGTGTGTGTGTGTGTGTGCGTGAGCGAGTGTGTGTGTGTGTGTGTGTGTAATGACCTGAGCTCTTCTGGTTTAGTGTGTCACTAGCAGAACAGCTGACGCAGTTAAAAGCCACAGACATGAATTCTCTCAGCTGCTATTTTAAGAACAACCAAAAAATCTGCTTTCACTCATTCACACAGGAAACAAATGACAAAGACTTACAGAATATCTATTTTTTTCTTTACAATAACATTAGTTAATGCATTAACTAACATGAACCAACAATAAATATTAATGTTAATGTTGATAAACTCACATAATTTTGTTCAGGAAAAGTCTTAATATCCCAAGTCATTTCCCATCTCAATCAAATGTGTCCAGATTCAATGGAAAACTAATGTAAAACTACTATGAAAGTTGTTTTTCACAGTTTTTCCCATACGAAAATTCAGATACAGTACAACGGTATAAACAATGTTAGATTGGAGAGAGTAAACTCCAGAGCAGCTTGGATGGTCATCTCTCATCTGTCACTCATTGGCTCGATTCACGTCATCTCTCTGACCTTCAGACTGAAGTCATAAAGAACTGCTGCATGAACGAGACGAGAGACTCTCCATGATTATTACTGCGGTCATTCCCCGCATGACTAAAACAAGGCTATAAAGAGGCTCTGTGATATTCTGGTCACTAGATGTGGAGACGCTTCACGCTAAGATCACCGAGCTCTTGGTTCCTGGTTGGCAAACACACTCACAAATACATAGTTTCTGATTTTCCCAGGGCTTCTCTCTCCATTCACATTATTACTAACAATGAAGTCCTGTTCTAGTTTGAACACATCTGTGGAACTTCATCGTCTCCATCGTACCACAACAGACACGGAAAGAGAGGTCTCCCTTAATGAGGATGACCTTCAGCAGTATCTCTTTACACCTGGACCAGTCTAACATTAGTTTCCCATCACTATAAACATGTTAGATCTAAGGGCTTCTAAGGGTTCATTCTCATGGAGACACTAATGGAAAAGCCCAGAAGCAGCTCAGATCGTTTACTGCACAATTATCCCACTCTTCCATTAGTGTTCCTTCATAATTTGGACGTTTATGATAAAACTCCTCTAAAGTGTGGAAAATCATCATAAAGATGTCATAACCATGAATGAGTAGTTGTGTCCAAACATTTGACTGGTGCTGTATATCCCCCGTAAATCTTGCAATGGCATCACAAACACTATAAAAGACCTAGAAAACCTCTTTAAACAAACGTCACATATCTCTGATTTATGCCGAAAGCAAACATGTCATCTACAGGGTTTTCAGCGGTCTGTGCTCATTATTGTCCAGTCCACAGGAGAACAAACCAGCGAAGTTGGAAACTTCAAACCCGAGATAATAAACTCAATCAGGAATCTCCACCAAGAGATGTGTGTCCCACAGACGGTCATCACAGTGATGCTGTCTCCAAAAGAAAACGTTTAACATTAAAAGACAACAACTAGATGCTGTTGGATGGACTGCTCTGGAGAAGAAACCCAACCCAAAGACACAAAACAAAGGTTATGACAATTTTTTTCTGTGTGACACGCTCTCTCATCGTTATTTCTATTTCTTGAACAGAGCAGTTCTTTCAGAAGTATTTTTCCCACGACTTTCTCTTCACTCCTGCCAAACTCTCTTTCCATTCAGAGTTTCGTTTAAACTCTCTGGACTGTAATTCGGCTGGAGAAGCCAAACCGTAGTCGAGCCTTGCCTCACGTTACTGTCCGAGGTCTGGAGGAGAATATTCTGTAGAAGCAGAGAGATCTCATACAAGACATCCCAACAAACTGGCACTCCTCAAAATGGACAACTAGAAAAAATACCATGTTTCTACAGTTTTCCCTGAGAGAGTTGGAGGGAACCCACACCTACATCTCCTACTTCCCAAAAATAAACTCTGGGAAAGTTTCCATAATTTGCTGCATATTTCACACCTGTTTGCAACAATCCATTGCACGTTGGACACAGATTCAGAACTACAACGTGAAACATGAATATATGGCGCGGTTACATAAGCATATTGTGTAGCATTTTCCCTTATTGCTCCATACCAAATATGAAGTTTATTCCACTGATGTGTGATTCTGCAAAGCGTAAGATGCTTGACCAAGCTAAACGTCACAGACTCTTGGTTTCATGTGAAGAAAACATTTGAAAAAACAAATTCAAATAAAAAAAAGGCTGTTTCATGATGTTTCCTTCATAATCCATATCCATATTCACTACGGTGAAGGATCTTGCATGGTCCAAATCTAGTGTGCCCCTGAAAAGTACACAAGCTGCTCATTTCAAACATATAAAAACATCCCAGACACTTCATCGAAACAACAGGGCAGAAATACTGACTGATGAAGAACACAAGGGAATGAAAGCAGGAGCAGAATGTGACGGAAACGTCTTGGTCACATCATGAACATCAGAAAGTTTGAGACAGCGTCTACAGCTGGACGAGCTTCACCAAGCATTACATCAGAGAAGAGCAGGTCACAGACAACCTGTGCACGCAGAGGTCTACATGACGTCAGATTCCAGCGGGGTAGAGTTTGGGGAATCCCAGTGAACGTCTGTCTGGAGGAACGGGGAGAGGTTCACATCTCACATTCATTTCCAGAGACCTGGAAAGTTGCACTCGTTTGCATTTTATTTCATCACTTTGCTTCTCAGTCGCCTGGAGTGAATCCAGAATCAGTCTGCGCTCAGCCATTAGACCGTAATCAAGTCTTATGTGAAGATATCACCCCAAAACAATGCTTTGGCTTCAGGAGTGATCACTGGGTGATAGTGTTGCTTGTGTGCTTTGAGAAAATACATCTGCTCCGAAAAAATTTATAAAATTAAACAATTACAGTTTACGGTAAAAACTGGCAGCTGTGGTTGCCAGAATTTTGTCATAAAAAATACAGTAGCAACATAAAAGGCTTTACGGATTTTACAATTAAAAAACATATTTCATGAATTGATATACAGCCAGCAGATATACACATATACTGTATAAGATGCACATGGTCATTCACACCAACACTAATCACCATCACGGTCACGCATATGACAGGTTTGAAAGGGCCCTTACAGCTTATAAAAATATAACATTTGGCTTTTTGTTATTAAAATGAATAATCAAGCCAAGCCCAGATTACAAAAAGTAACACAAAACTACCAATGCATTACTTTCCATAAACAGTAACTCAATTAGTCACTTTTTATGAAGTAATGCAACATTGTAAGGCATTGCTTCAAGAGTAACTTTCCCCAACACTGAGTGTTTATTATGAATATAGCTGGCTCTTTGACAAACACTGTCTTCTTAAATGTAGATGTAATGTAAATAACTGTCTGAAATATATCTGTCAGCAAAGAATTGTATTTAAAGTAAAACATTCACACAGAGACTGACACTTCCAGAGTAAGAACTGAGTGTATCTAACAGAGATCACACACACACTCTGCTCAGGCGTATGGGTCGTGTGTGAATGTGTGCTGAAGAGCTGTCTTTCCATCTTTTTAGAGGTTTCTAATCCTGGAGAAGCCCAGTGACATCACCCTGCCGCACACACACCCTGGCCGTGCTGAAGGGGTTAAATCCCTCTGTCGCGGGTCACATGACCAGGAAGTGTGGCTCCTGTCCACTTCCTCTGCTGGCTGAAGGGGATCATTGTTACAGAGTGGGCGGCGCTGGGCCGCTCTTACACCATGGGTTAAAAATAACCAGCATATTTAAGAGCGAGGAGGAATCCCTTGGAGCTCAGAGGAGGCACAGACTGCCTCACGACAGGAGCTCACGTCTGCTCCTAAAAAAGAGCATGGTGTTGGTTTAACCCATGCACCCTTGCTATTATACAGGAAGAACATCTGGACATGCAACTATGAAACTTGCATCTTGTTTACTTTTTCTAAATAAGAAAGCACAGCTCTATACACACAGCAGAGTCGTTGTGTATGGAAACCTGTTTAATGACTCTGACATCTTGTTCTGTTTCTCTCTAAACGATGTTTATCTCGGCGGCTTTCTTTCAGTCCACCATTAAACTGCACTGTTCCCATCCCGTTCGAGTCTCAGCTTGTACAGCTTCAGAATTACACCTGACCTACGGCTGTGAAGATACTTATGTTCCCAAACACTGAAGCTTTAACAGTGAGAAACACTGAACCAGACTAATCCAGACCGAACAATGATTGGTGAAAACATGTTTTGTTCTGGTAGCAGCTGTTCATTCATTGATGATGAGTCTCCAGCGTATGCAAATATACTGAAGCATCAGAAGAGGAGAGATCACCTGTTTATTTAAATATATCATTTGCATTCTGATTCCTGGATAAATGGATTCTGTCAGGATTTTCCCACAGGTTTGTGAATCATCAGTCATCATATCAGTAAGCGAACACACTATTCCAAGGAAATGAAAGGACACATCTCTTGGAAACCTATAAATATGTTTGAGCTCTGAAATGCAAATATATAGCGAGGATATTCCAAGCCATTCCTGTTGGTGTTGACCCTGGAGAAGAGTGGCATTTGCATAAAGTCCTCATATAACCAAACATAAGCTGATTTCTGATTCTTATATTGTGCTTTCAGAAACAGCAGCTTACAGTGTTACACAGCGAAACTGAGAGTGAAACACCTTTGAAGGAAGGGAAGATAAACACCAGACGACATCAACACTGCATCTGATGGCACTAGATAACCTCAAGTTTCTCTTTCCCAAAATAGCTTTTTAGGTTTTTGTCATGAAAACAAAGAGTCAAGTATATCTCCACGCTCAGACTGGGCCACCAAGATGAGATATTTCACTAAACACAAACATCCAGCACCAGGAACCAGAACATGACACACAGAAGAGTCTGGATGCACTGAGAGATCAAGAACAGTAAGCAAATCAACATCTCATCCATGAATGATGAAGTTACACTACAGGAACGAGTATTGTGTGAGGGCTTGAGCGTGAGAATGTGTGTGTGTGTGTGTTCTGCTGTTGACAGAGCCAAACGAGCAAGATCCTGAAGGAACAGGATGGTCTCCGAGCTCGTGTTTGCTGATTATACAGAGATGATTGTAGACACTGCGGAGACATTACTCTGAGACTGACACACACACACACACACACACACGCAGCCTCGCACTCTCACACACACACACACACACACACACACATACACACACACACACACACACACACACACACACACATACACACACAGACTCGGGACAGCACAGGAACGATCTAAAAGGATGCTGGGGTCTCTTGATTCAAAATTAAAGGCTGTGATAAATTGTCCAACTGGAAAAAAAATTTGACTTTTAAGAATATTTCTGAGTTCATATCTCACAATTTAGTGTTCATATCCAACATTTCTGACTTTTTTCTTGGAATTGTAAAAAAAAAAAAAAAAAAAGAATTCTGAGAAAAATAGTGGCAATTACCTAATTATTCATATATATATATATACTGTATACAAAGTGCCTTTGTGGCCTGATATAAACCCTTCTTAGAATGCATTTATTTTGTGTGCCTATTTATTTTCATACATTTAATAAAAATTGCAAACCGACAATGCAAGGTTAAATAAAAGTCAAATAAATAACTTTAAAAGTAAAAAGTAAAGTAACTCAAAGACACAATCCAGAGGTGAAATGCTGCCCAGACTCAGTGCATGTGTCTGTAGTAATGACTGTATCAGGTGATGAACACTGAATGCATGGCTTCTCAGTCCTGCACGTGTCTCTCGGGCTGTGTCCCGTGTGTCAGGTGTAATAACGATCAGTTCCTCAGGTGTTTGAGAGAAGACAGGAAGAGATCGTGACTTTCACCCGTGGCTCTCGCGCTGGAGTCGGTTGATCCCGGTTGCTAACACGCACATATTTGTGTGGATACAAAATACCGGCGCGGTGCCAGATTCGGTTTTTTTGTTGTCGTTCCCTCCTCCCTCTTGATGACGTCACGAGGTGTGTTTTCCTGCGGTTGCCGCGCAACGAGAGGCGTGTCCGGGGTTTAAGAGCTAGGCGAGGAAAGCCCTGCGCGCATCCGACGAGTCACTCGCGTCCAGACACCGGAGAGATCGCGCCGGGGAATCCCCGTAACGACACCGAGCCGAGGCTGGTTAGATGGCCGGTTCCGTCAGCACGCGCTCGGTATAAGCCTGGAGTGATCTGCACTCATGAGCTGCGCGGTGCGCTCGGAGACTTCCGTCGCTTTCTCTTTAGGCTTTGATGTGTCCGAGAGTTTCCCCGGAGCTCCGTGACTAAAGGATTGTATTCTTTGCGCTTTCTCCGACTGCAGGTGGTCACGAGTGTGACGTCATGCACTGACAGCGCTGCGCGCGAGGCGATGACGGGACCTGCTGCCGGTTCAGTGAGTATCACACGGGACATTACCGGCCACCGATCCGGTACAGCACCGGACCGAAGCCATTCTCCAGCAAACCGGGCACTGTATACTGTGACCCTGGAGCACAGAACCAATCATTATCCATTTTTTGATATTCCGATTTATGCATCCTCTGAAGCTGAATAAATCATCTCTCCAGTGATGTCTGGTTTGTTAAGAGGACAATATCTGGAAATCTGCGGGTGCAAAAAATCTAAATATTGAGAAAATCATCTTTAAAGTTGTTCAAATGAAGTTCTTAGCAATGCATATTAATAATAAAAAATTTAGTTTTAATATATTTACGGAAGGAAACTTACTAAATATCTTCATGGAACATGATTTTACTTAATATCCTAATGATTTCTGTCATAAAAGAGAAATGTATGATTGTGACTCGTACAGTGTATTTCTCCAAACACACACCTGTGCTCCTGAAGACTGCTTCTGTGCTGCAGGGACTCGTGTCTTATGTTCTTTATCATGCACTGATTACACAATACTTCTATCAGTGTGGATTCTCTCAGGATCTGTAGCTGGAAACATGAAACAATGCAGCATGACAGGGTCTTCTAATAATTCACAATAACATCAGAGGACAAGCTGTATCTAGAAATAATTTGTGTTGAAGACCAGAACCAGGACACACTTTAACAACAATAGAAACCATCACAGAAAATCTAAGTTTCCACTTCATTATAATCAATCAACTTTTAACCACTAAAAATATTTAATTAATGGCAATATATATAGGTCATTTTCTATTTAAAAATGCTTATTTTAGAAGGTTTGAGATCCTGATCTTGAGCGTCTCTGAGAGACTCACCTTGTCTTGTCCTCTCTTCCTCTGCATGTGTCTGTGTTCACATTAAGAGATGGACGGAGGAGATGTCTCACCTGAAACGCTCCTGCATGTCTACAGGTGGGAGCTGTGCTGACCGGGACGTCCCCTCCGTGATGACCAGGAAGCAGTCAGAAGAGCTGGACCTGCTGGACTATGACTTTATCCTGTCGAACTGCATGCTTCAGCAGCAAGAAGAAGAGGAGGAGAGAACCGTGTCCTACTCCTATCAGATGCCGTCTCCTCAGGGACAGGACTCCAGCCTGCTCTACAACATCCCCGACATCAGCGACGTGTCTCCCTCGGGGGGGTTTGTGGCTGAACTGATGAGGCCTGAGCTGGATCCTGCGTATCTTCAGCCCACGAGCCTCCACGGAAAGTTTGTGGTGAAGACCACCATGGAGATGACTGACTACAGTAAGGGAGGCTCGGAGCCGTTTGCTTGTCCTGGGATCAAACAGGAGCATCCCAGCACCTGCACCATCAGCCGACCCACGGATCTCCACCTGGGACTGAACTCACGGAGAGCGCTGATGGAGACGCACAGCTTCAGTGTGTCCCGAGAGGTCATGGGTCCCAGCCGCTCGTGCACATCCTCTCTGTCTCCAGACGAACATCCTCAGACTCCTGTGATCTCTGTGGCTCCGGGATATCAGCCCTCGCCCGGATACTCACGCTTTCCTCCGTCAGGGCAGTACCAGGGTCAGTCACGCTCTTACTCTCTACCTCCACTTATAATGCTATCAAGACTTTTACATCAAAAAACATCATTTAGAAGCTGTTTTCTGTCCTGTTTATAACCAGTCCCACTGCTGCGATCGGCTAACAGTTGTGTGTTTGAGCTCGTATCTTCTGAACTGATGGACACTGATGGTCAAAAACACTCAAACGATGTGTGAGAAGAATCAATGATCCCAATGATCATGTAATGAAGCAGTTATTTATGTGCTCACACGTTACTGTCAGATCCGATGTAGTCTTTTAGTTTTAATCTTGCTGAAAATTGGACGTCAAATTGTGCCTTGTGCAAATTGACGGTAAATGAGTTCATCCACTCTTTCCTAACGTCGTGATCAGAAGGAAGAAAGTGTAAAGAACACGACTGCACAGAGTCTAGTCTTCTTCAGAGCATCTTTATCGTTAGGTTTCTCAATATTCCTCAATATAACACTACTTTGGTGAATCGTGGGCGGGGCTAAACAGACACAGGCGTAATGTGGGCGGTGCTAAACAGACAGCGCTTTAGAGTCGGTGGGCGGGGCTAAACAGACAGATGCGTAATGTGGGCGGGGCTAAACAGGCAGTGCTGTAGACTCGTGCTAAACAGGCATCAATGTAGAAGCAGGTGTTGTGTGGAGGCGGTGCTTACCCACATCTGTCGCTTTGACAGACTGCATTCAGTATAAAGATTCGTGTTCTGAAACTTGCAGGATGTTTTTACAGCACAATGACCTCTTACATGTCAAAAGATCAAGGGAATATTGGCTTCTCAGAGTCATTAGTTGATTTTGTGAACGTGAAGCATTATTTCCTAACGCTGTGTGCTCTTTCGTCTCCCCAGAGCTGATGTCTCCAGCCGAGTGTTTGTCTGAAGAGTCCAAGCCCAAGCGTGGCCGGCGCTCCTGGCCGAGGAAGAGGACAGCCACACACACCTGTTATTACACCGGATGTGGAAAAACATACACCAAGAGCTCGCATCTCAAAGCCCACCACAGGACACACACAGGTCAGTGTCTGTAGACTGGGAGATATAGAGACGTGTTCAGTACAGCTGGTGTGATCTGCTATTCAAACAGCAGTGAAACTTCCTCTTCTATTCAGTCAGCGCAGGGATGAGCAACATTTGAACAGTCTCTCTAATGTGACCAGTGGGTCTTGATTGTTCTGGTCAGGTGAAACGCTCATCTGTGTGTGTGTGTGTGTGTGTGTGTTCAGGAGAGAAGCCGTATCACTGTGACTGGGAGGGATGTGGCTGGAAGTTTGCCCGTTCGGACGAGCTCACCAGACACTACCGGAAGCACACGGGCCATCGGCCGTTTCAGTGCCAGAAGTGCGACCGAGCCTTCTCCCGGTCCGACCACCTCGCGCTGCACATGAAACGACATCTATAACGAGACTGGAAGACCCCGAACAGTGAAGACCCCAGTGGACTAGTGAAGCACGTGTTGCCTTTGATCAAGAGTCCGTGAACTAGAGCGGTGTCCTCCGCAGCATCAGCATCGGGACTTTTCCTGCTCTTTAGTTTATTTTATTCCCCTTTTTTGTCATTGTCTTCCAACATGCTGGTGATTCCCTGTCCGTTTCCTGCACACTGGGACAATACTGGAACGACAAAACTTGGAGATGCCAAGATGCCAAACACAAGACTGGAAATATATGAATATCAGGGATAATAGATGGACACATGACAATATCTGTATTAAAGAAGCCTTTGATTCGGTCACAACACTGATCCGTCTCATGGGTCGGTTTCTTCTAATAACTTCAGGTACAGAATAATAATTTATAAGTGTGTTATACGACGGTGCTGAGTATAGCCAGGTGTTCAGTGAGGTACCAAAGATAAAGTGATTTTGGGGTGAACGCATGACCTCTCTCTGGTGATGGACGTATAAACTGCACTGTGTTCTGAGGTGCAATCATTTTGATATTAAAGCACTCATATTTTTATATAAGAAACATTAACTCTGAACAAAGCTTTTTGTTTAAAGTCAGATCCGTGTAATATAATCTGAAGTTTTGTACATTTGTAAATACTTTTTTCATTAAGGTTTTTGTATTTTATGTATGAATGCAATCCAGTAATAAAAATAAAAAGTATGCAAATTGACTTTAGTATTGAGTAAGCTATGCATGAATAATGTGTGATTATTACAACATGTCCCAACATTAGCATGGGTTAATCAGGGTTTCTTCCATCTGTTTAGCAGCAGGTGTGGTTAAAGACTGCACACTCTTATTCATGCCTCTACAGAACTAGTGTCAGGCTGATTCTCTACAGCTACATGCATTAACATTTGTTATTGTGCATCAGCGTAAAAACTAAACAAAAAACTGCTCAATTAACAAAAGATGATTTACTGGTATATCATGAGATGAGATTTCAGACATGCTTTAACAGGCTTACGTATTTATTTCAATTTTTTTATATTGTTTTTTATAAAATAGTGTAAGTCAAGCCAAATGTCTGTATGTTATGCACGGGTCACGCGGTCAACAGCGCCCTCTGGAGGACACGCTACAGCACTGCAACACTGTCAAATATAATGTCAAATCTTTCCTTCTGAAACGATATGGCATCACACCTGAAGAAAAAGACTTTAGAAGTCTGAGAAACAAATGTGAAAGTATGATTTCGAGGAGGCGTTTAAAGTACGTGTGTTAAATGTATTGGAGACAGTGAATGATGAGAGATGAGAACTAGAAACTCTAAATGACCGAACATTTCTGAAAACCAATTTGAATCAAATCAAATGTGTCCAGATTCCCTAACTTCACGAGCCCCTTGGACCTGCTAACGTGTCCTAACGATGGAGGAAACATTGCTTTTATTGGTCATATGAGGAACAAATGAGGAACAGACAGGTCTCACACAGACGAGTGTTAGAAGAAGCAGAGGCTTTTACTGATTTCTGCTCATCTCCAGACGGACGTGCTCATGTCATCCAGTGTGTAGAATCAGACAGAATACCACAGCCTGTGTGTGTGTGTGTGTGTGTGTGTGTGTGTGTGTGTAGATTCTCTTCTCAAAAATGATCACTGAAAAACAAAAGCCCATAAGAGGGGATTCCTCTAATCATCATCAAAGTTCTGTTGTAAGAGGAAGTTTGCAGCCAAGTTTTCATTCTTCTCACAGGCAAAGTAGGCCTGTATAACGAGTCCTTCTGGGAATCCAAGGGCTTTTAGCTGAGGAGGAAACACAGAGAGGTTAGATGACACAGAAACACTCGCCAGACACATCCTCCATCTGCAGCTCGCGCTCATTAAAGGAGATCAGTGTAATTAGTTCATCTTACAAGAATCACTTTACAGCTTTAAGAAGTATCTCAAGAGAAAGTTAGAAATCTCTGAGTTTGTGTCGAGTAAGAGCACATCAACAGCTTGACTGAAGCACAGTGTGTGTCCCTCAAACACTCGGACATGACCCCAGACGGACAGGACTGGGGAACGTCTAAAACACCTGAAGCTCTGAGCTGAATAATAAAGCAGCACCTGTGATAACTGTTGTTAAACTGAAGGTGTGTTTTACCCTCTCGATAGCTTCTTTCTCCTGAGGTGTGACCTGGATGTAGTTCATGGCTCCGCCTCCAGCCTCGGCCACGCCCCCTCCACCTCCTTGCCCCGCCTCCTGCACAGGCTCATTAAGCATCTGGATGAACTGCTCCTGATGACTGCTGATTTGCTGAGAAACACAACTTTGTTTGAACTTTTTAATTGTTGTTCTAATGATGTGTGGTTTGAGTATTTTGGGTGTGTGTGTGTTTCTGTGTCTATGGTGTGTGTGTGTGTGTGTGTACCTGCAGCAGCTGAGGGTTCTCTCTGCCGATCTGCTGTAGGAGAGCTGGTGTGTGTGTGTGTGTGAGTGTGTGTGTGTGTGTGTGTGTGTGTGTGAGTGTGTGAGTGTGTGAGAGTGTGTGTGTGTGTGTGTACCTGCAGCAGCTGAGGGTTCTCTCTGCCGATCTGCTGTAGGAGAGCTGGTAGTAGAGACGGGTTCTGCTGGATGATCTGTCTCATCTGCAGGAACTGGGGCTGGTTCCTCAGGAACTCCAGAGGATTAGCTGCTCTCACACACGAAAAAATGAAAACAAAAAAAAATTGCGGAAACCAGAAAAAATGAAATGGAAAAAAGCTGACTTTGGAAAAATCATCTGCAGAGAGAGAGAGTGTGTGTGTGGTGTCACAGAAGGAGTGTGTGCCCGGTGTGTAAAGTGTGTGTGTGGTGTCACAGAAGGAGTGTGTGCCCGGTGTGTAAAGTGTGTGTGTGGTGTCACAGAAGGAGTGTGTGCCCGGTGTGTAAAGTGTGTGTGGTGTCACAGAAGGAGTGTGTGCCCGGTGTGTAAAGTGTGTGTGCCCGGTGTGTAAAGTGTGTGATTCTGCACTCACACTGCCAGTGATGACCCGGTATATGTGCGTGCTTTCACACACAACACGTGAAGATCCCGTAACGACACGTGACATCAGCGCGTGACGTGTAATGTACGAGTCGACAACGCTAGGCACGTTATGCTTTCACTGAAGCAAGAGAACGATCTCTGCGTCAGCGCGGAACTAACTGATCTCTGCTTCATTACAGTTCGCACATGTGTTTTCATCACGAACGTTGATCTTCATTGAAAACAGCTGAAAAAAAGAGTTGTGCGATAACGCGCGTCATCACTTCGACATGGAATTAGATCCGGCTTCTGTTCACACAGCGCTCGTCCCGGGTCGAACCCTGCAATGTTACTAGGTCTTGACCCGGGACGTGTTTGCTTTCCCACAGAAGGAGACCCGGCAGTGTTCCGTGTGAGAGGGGCTTGTGTCTCACCGGCTGATCCTGTGCTGGTCTGTGACGGAGCGCTGCTGGACACTGAAGAGAGGCCTGTGGACACCACAGGAGGAGGAGCCACGGGGTCAGCCCCGCCCACACCACCCTCACTCTCCGCCGGGATACCCTACACACACACACACACACAGAGAGACAGAGAGAGAGAGAGGCACACACACAGAGAGAAAGACACACACACACACACACACACACACACACAACTCTCAGAAGATGCATCACAAAACATCTCTGCAGAAGTGTTCATATCATCAGCTATTTTCAATGTAAGTCTAGTTTAAGTTGTATCATATTTAATAGAGATGGTCAATATATCACATGTGATCGTCATGTGTCTGGTCAGTAAAGCTGGGTCTGTGATCAGCGGGTAATGTCCATCACCAGAGCTGTAGATCAGTGACCAGCTACACAGTATCAGGATCAGTATGGAGGGCGATTCATCTGGGATAATGATCCTGATACTGTGCAGCTGGTCACAGAAGCAGCTTTACTGACCAGACACATGACGATCAGCAGCTGAAGGTGTGATCCTTCCCATCAGCCTGACGTGTCCTGTCACCGGAGCTCCTCACAGAACTGGTGTGGGGTTACCATCGGTCAGTCGATCGGTCAGTCTCTCACCGTGAGCAGGTACTCCACGGCGCGGTCAGGGTTGTTGAAACTGGCTCTCAGTGCGGCCACCACTCGCTCTCTCTCGTATCCCATCAGCATGATCTCTGTCACCATGTTCTCGTAGGACTGACCGGTCACTGCACACACACACACACACACACTTCATCACAGACATCACTGCTGAATCATGAACATGGAGAATGAGTGAACATCATCTTTACCCAGCGCTGACGTCGCCTCGTCAAAGATGTCTGCGTTCAGCACAGAGCTGCAAACAGCAGGAAAACAGACTATGAGCTTCTAACGAGTAATGATGACCACACCGGAGAGATGTCTGATATATCCTTTCATTTAAACACATTCTGTCCTGGACACAGCGTTTCCTCGGTAACCGATGTAAACACCGCAGCGCTGCGTGTATTAAGACACTGATACAAGGCTTCATTATTCAGATTAGGGCTTTATTGTTTTTATATTGCTTTATTTTATTAAAGGATCCTGCAAGCTCTTTAATATATCCCCCTTTACTCATTCTGCACGAAAGTGGATCAATAATGTTGAATGTTACAGGGACTGATTATTACAAATGCAGATCTCACTGTGTTCTGGTTAAACACATTATTAATGCTAAGGTTTGCACTCAGTGGTGTTCTCAAAGACAGCTTTCATTATGATATATACTATTCCTAAAATAAGAAATATCCCAATATATCCTTAAGCCTGGCTTATAGTATCGTATCGTAACCCCTGTATCGTATCGCCAGATTCTTGGCAATACACAGCCCTAATTAACAATCATTTTAATGATTAAAATGAAAATAAAATGTAATTTTTGAAAATAGTCAGTTGTGTTTGAATTGGGATCAGTAATATTTCCTCATGTTTAAAAGAAGTCTCTTCTGCTCAAGAAAACTGCATTTATTTGTACAGTCTGATTCAAGAAGGGGTCTCAAAAATATTTTATTCACTTATTAATTTTAAGTGAAATTGTGCTTTGTTGGTATAATGTCTGCTAGACCAATATTTTTATATAGTTTTGTAATTGACAAAACAGTAAAAAGCACATTTAAGATATTTCATGTATGCCATGATAAATCAAATCAAATCAGAAAACGTGTTTGTCGTTCAGTGTCTGGTTCTGTTGATCTTGGTCCCGGGGTTGTGACGGTGGTGTGGCGGTGTGTGTGTTCACCTGGCGGGTGTAGAGGAGGTCTCGGCGCCGCTGGGGGGCGTCTCCTCTTCAGTCCTGCTCTCAGACTGTGTTTCTGATGGAGGGGTCAGGGCTGGTGCAGTGCTGGAGGACTCTGTGCTGACCGCTGGAGCAGCAGGACACGCTTTGGGCTGCAGGAGGAACATCACATCACATGTGAGGAACACACTACACTACACACTCGTCAGCTAACACACATCTGAAGTTTAGTCTGCAGACACTGAGAAATCATCAAACAAACAGACTTATGGAAACATAAAACCAATTTCACAGGGCTCTAAAAATGTCATTTCTGTTGAACCTTTATTACATTTCTGTAAAAATGCATGAAAAACGTTCCATGATTAATTACACAAGCTTTCTGATCACTAAATTGAATAAAACCATTAAAACAGAATCCAGAAACAATAGAAAAGGGAGAATAACAGATTTCATAGACACACAATTACACATGAGGTTTGATTTAGATCCTCTCGATCTGAAAGTAACTAAGGACTGTCTCAGTCCTGCTCCTGAATACTTCAGCGTTTGGTCTCTCTGCAGCAGACGGTGATAACACTGATAAAGCCTCACCTTTGCTACCATCACCACCACAAAGTTCTTCTCCTCGATCTTGTACTCCTTCAGAGCCGTGTCATCGCTCAGGATCTTTCCTGCAGGGACAGAACCACACAGAAGAACCTGAGGACAGATCCTGAGCGTCACACACCGCTGGAGAAACACACACCGGACGTACCTGCATATATCAGCTTCTGCCCCGCCACAGGGAACTGATCTCTCCCCTTCTCCAGCTCGATCCTCTCCTTCAGGGCCTTCACCTGTGACAGACAGAGAGACAGAGAGAGAGAAAACAGGTCAGCGTCTGATCCGAGAGACACACACCGCTGGAACCCTGGAAGACCAGGACCATATCTGAACATCTGAGGGAGCCAAACAATCTCAATATTGAGAAAACCATCTTGAAAGTTGTTCAGATGAAGTTCTTAGCAATGCATATTACTAATCAAACATTAAGTTTTGATTTATTTATGGTAGAAGATTTACTAAATATCTTCATGAACATGATCTTATCTTAATATCCTGATGATTTCTGTCATAAGAGAGAAATGTACTGTTGTGTGTTGATCTCAGAGCAGACATGGAGGAGGTTTGGAGCGGATCTGTTGGTCTAAAGGACTGGAGTCAGAAATATAAAGCTGTTTTCCTGAGTAAGAGTATTTCTGAGAAGAACCGCTCCGAGAGCTCTGATAAACAGGAAGTGTGCACTAAACCCACAAGTGTCCGGCTGACCTGTGACCCTTGACCTCATCCCTCGAGGAGCACGTCTTATTTAACAGCACACACACACACACACACACGTGTCGTTTGTCCCAGATACAAACCTCTTCTGTAAACGCTCAAAGTTTAAAGAGATGTTCACACAAACACAATTCTGTCATTTATTCACTCTGACGTCGCTCCAAACCTGAATGATTTCTTTCTTCTGTTAAACACAAATTAAAATATCAATTTCCCGTCAAGAGTTTATGAACAGTAAGATTTTTTATGTTTTGTAATGACGTCTCTTCTGCTCATCATGCCTGCATTTATTTGATCCAAAATACAGCAAAAACAGTCAAACTTTAAAATATTTTTATTAAAATAACTGTTTTCCATTTGATTGTGTTTTCAAATTTTATTTATTCCTGAATTTAAGCGTCATTACTCCCTTCAGAAATCATTATGATATTCTGAATTGCTGCTAAATAAACATTTATTATTATTATTATTATTAGTGTTGAAAACAGCAGAGTATAATTTTTTCAAGTTTCTTTGATTTATCTGAAATATAAATATTTTCTAAATATTATAAATGTCGTTATCATCTTTTGATCAATTTATTGCATCCTTGCTAAATGAAAGTATTAATTTCTATAAAACATTATACTTGACTCCAAGCTTTTGAATGGAAGTGTATAATGTTATAATAGCTTTTTATTTCAGATGAATGCTGATCTTTGGATCTTTCTATTCATCAAAGAATCCTGAAAAAATGCTGTGTTCAACATTGATAATAATCTTCATGTTTCTTGAGCAGTAAATCATCATATTATTCTGATTTCTGAAGATCATGTGACACTGAAGACTGGAGGAATGATGCTGAAAATACAGCGGAGCATCACAGAAATACATTACACTTTAACACAGATTCACACAGAAAACAGATGATTTACATCAGAATAATATTTCACAAAATTACTGTCTTTGCAGTACTTTGGATCAAATAAATGCAGTCTTGGTGAGCAGAAGAGACTTCTTTAAAAACAATAAAATCTAACACTTCAATAACTAGACTGGTAGGGTATGACAAATGTTGGTAAACCAAAAGGTCAACATTGACTTTAGTAGATTGCTACTAATGTATGAAAGTCAATAGGAACCTGAAACTTAGGAAAATGTGTCATTTAATTTATGGGTGAACAACCCCTTTAACACCCAAACATCCCCAAACAGACTAACAAGAGTGTCATCAGTTCACAGTGAATGACTAACACAAGCCAGATTCAACAACACTGTGATATGAAGAACTGTTCCTGACTGCACATCTAACACACAGTGTTCATCCAGAAGGCTCTCAGAGAAGAGGAGGAACACATGAACTGTGTGTGACACGTGATCAGAAACATCCTCGTGTTCAATCACACAGCTGTCATATCAGAAATCACATGAATCATGTCCATAGAGCAGATACACACCGTGTGTGTGTGTTGGTTCATATACAGCTCTATCTCTCAAACACACACGAGTAATAACCTTTATAACACTACAGCATGACTTGCTAAAACACAATAATTACTCTTTAACTGTCTGTCCGTCTGACACGACCAATAAGGCATAACGCTGATTAAATGATGATTATAGTGATTTTGGAGTGTCTGTACTACTCTTATGTCTAACGTAGACAACTTTTATCCCGTCTTGGTGAAAATAAAAACTCATTTTATGAGAAGCTAACGAGCTAATGCTAAAATGTTCCCAGAATTCCGTAAACAGCGAGAAGCGCAAACAACAACTAGTGTTTAAAGTTCATTTAAAGCTACAGAGTAATCGCAATGTATTTACGTGATTTGACGGGAGTTTTACTGTGTTTTATTGACATCGATGACAGAAAGCCGTTAGCATCTCGCTGCCTCACGCGCCCGTCTCTCACCGTCTCCTCCGCGTCGATGTCGATTTTAAACGTCTGCTGCTGGAGGGTTTTCAGCGTGATCTGCATGTTCGTGTTCTTCCGTGTCGCCGCTGTGGAAACTGACCGAGGGCTGATCGCTGGCTGTGTTTCTCCGCCGAGGCTCATCACAGCCTGTCCGCCGCCATTACGCGCGTAAACACTCGACGCAACGTCCCCCATACGCAGCAATGCGCGTGCCCCACGCACCGACGCGTATGCGTCACTGCAAGCGTGAGCGAAAGCGCTGATGGGATATTGTGTTTTTCTTGCTTTTCCGTGAAAGCACAGTCTGCCTACAGAAGAAAGCAGGAAGTGGTAGAAGCGGATGTACAGTGGTACAGTGTTGGGAAGGCTACTTTGGAAATGTAATAGGTTACAAGTTACCCTATTTAAAATGTTATAAGTAGTGTAATTATTTTAATTAGCATACTCTATTAAAATGATGTAAATGATTGCATTTGATTTCTTTTCTAAATTTATAATGTTTTCAACTTAATAATTCTCAGACATGTTAAGCAGGCAGGGTTAAGCTTTTAGAATTACTCAACACTGATTACTATCAAAAACAGGTTTAAAACCATAACAAGAAACAGTTTAATAGCTACTGATTTTGAAATCAAACAGTTATGACAGAAAACACTTGCATCTAACAATGCCTTGGAAAAAACTGTTAATCTTAAAAAATAAAGCATATACATAAAAACCAGATAGGAAATAAAACAGTTATCGATCAATCATGTGTTTTAAATAAAACATTAAATCTAATATGGAAACATAAAACACAAACACAAATAAATGTTTTTCTATTTCATATCATAAAAGATACTTAAAAGATCATTTTTTTAGCTGATCTTGTAATATTTTTCCCTCATTTATGTATTTAATAGGCATCTGGTGTGAATCAATACATTTCAATAAACATTAAAATAAAAAAATTTCATATAAATCAATATATGCATGCAACTATATAACATGCATAATGATTTTTCATATTTGGACACGTCTCGTGTGCTACACACTGACATACATTCAATACTTACATTTTTAACAAAATGTTAACACACTGAACTAAATGTGAAATCTTGAAGTAGAAAGACTGTTGTATGTTCTTATCAAATGTCCTACAGCAGTTTCCACAGGTCTGTTCCTCTCATGCACTGTGTATGAACTATGTGTTGTATTGTTTTATATTGTGAGATGTCAGCTCCTGTTGTGCTGTGTTGATGTTAAACCTCCATCCGCTGTTTAAAGCCCATCTCTCCTGGGGTCTCGAGCGTCTCCTCCTGCACAAACACTGGTGTGAAGATCTGATCCCTCATGTCTCACACATGCTCTTCACAGATGAGGTTATAGAAGTGAAATCAAGCTCTGAAACACATCAACTCTTCTGTTGGGTTTCAGACGTGACCTCTCTATCACAGCTCAAACTGCTGTGTGTGTGTGTGTGTGTGTGTGTGTGTGTGTGTATACTTGAACACATGTGCATTTCAGGACAGTGTCACCTTCTTGATATTTCTGACCACAAAGTGCTGATTTTAATTCAGAAATGTAAAAGCTCATCACAGACGAGGTGAATTCATGCCCTGAGCAGAAAACAACAGAAGTGAGCGTGCTCAGGTTATCTGATAACTTTATTACCAAGTTAAAAAAAGACGATGAATTACAATATTTACAGAAGATAGAGAAATCAAAGGAATAAAGCTGTAAACAAGCGTCAGAAATCATCAGAAGAAAGGCAGAACGCAGGAGATCTAGTCGAGAATTAAAGGGCAACGATAGAAACTGAAGCACATCTATGTACAGATCCAGTGTGATCTTAAAAGCTTATATCTGATGCTTCTCTACTCCTTATGAAGGACATGGAGGGTACAAAAGAGCTTTTTATTCTGTTTTTTTATTCTTAACCAGACAATTTACAACAGCTTTGAACAGTGGAGAGCTAAAAAACAAAAGAAACGTCTTCTATTGATTTGTATTTTTTCTTCCTTCTTTCTTTTTTTTTGTTAATATTAAATATCAGAACAACACTTAAAGGAACAGACCCCTTTCTGAAACAGAATCCACAGTTGTAAACACTTACTGATGAGGAGCTTCGAGTCTATACACGGCTGCAAAACATCATGCAGGTTTCCCAGAATGCATCTGGGCCATTGCTCGGGAAAGACTTTGGGAAGCGACACTTTGCTTTCAGTTTTGGTGTGATGACTGGGATGATGGAGATCGGTGGATCTGTAAGGCTTTGGGGTTTGGAGCAATCACACGATCTCAGCTCCATGTGAAAACACAGAAAACACTCGTTCTGCTCAACATCCCAGAATCACAGCTGTCTCCACTCGTC
Organism: Carassius gibelio; assembly: GCF_023724105.1. Taxonomy (NCBI): domain Eukaryota; kingdom Metazoa; phylum Chordata; class Actinopteri; order Cypriniformes; family Cyprinidae; genus Carassius; species Carassius gibelio. Next base: position 29,217,409 of record NC_068416.1, on the reverse strand, counting down.
CTTCAGCTTCAGTGAATCATGTTTAGAGCGAATCACGTGTCTTTGTTCCAGTGCGAAACACAGATGTATTTTAGCATGTCTGGGGAAATCTCAGAGCTGCTTGTCAAAATAAAATGTGTAGTCCTAAATGTCATATTTATGTATTTGAATTGCATATAAGATCTACACAGTTAACAAACTAATACAATTAATGTGATGCATATTTGTCAGCCATGCATGACTAAAAACTGGTCAGATTTCTGTAATTTTAGTAATAAAATAACATATTAATAATAATAATGAATAATAAATGTGTTTTAGACACTCAGTAGCCCATTTATATATATTCACCATCAATAAAAATGTTTTTTTTTTTTTAAATGAAGATGCACCAGAAAAAGCAATAATTAATAAAAATAAACAAACAGAAAAAATATACAAATATTTTAATATAAAATCTACATCATAATGATACTAAATGAACACGGATAAATCGGACCTGTTTGATGTCTGTATGATAGACAAGCATGCATCACAATAGGTTTATTAGTTTATGTTAAAACTGCAATTCAGAAACATTAATCTTACATTCAGGTGTAAATATTATTGTGAGTGTGTTTTGAACTAGTAATTTTCCTTTAAACCGATGGATAGAATCGTCCAATCAGCAGAGAGCAGCAGAAACACGTGATTGTGATCCATCGATGCCCAAACGTTAATCGTGATTAAAGTGAAGCGGGAGTGCAAGACGAGCCGGAAAGTGGCCGAAATCGTCCAAAGTAGCAATTTGCTACGAGTTTTTGGGGCAAGTGTTGATATTCTAAAATCATGTCTAAAAGAATCAAACGATCTAGATAAATAAGATGACAACTATTCCTCAAGGAATTCAGCTACAGGAAGATTAACACAAGGCTAAAATGTAAAAAACAGAAACCGTCAGGCGACGTTCCGAGCGACTCCGTGTCCCTCCTGCCGGCCGAGAAGCTTCCGGATGGATCGTCTCTCGTTTGAAACGGACGTGAATCGCTACACGCCGTCTTCAAGACTATCAGCGTGTACGACGGAAGACATTCGATTCTCATGTATGCTTATTTTTTATAAATGAATGTAATGAAAGGTGCATCGAGGAAATTTTAATCTCTGAACGGAGGGACTCGCGATTCGACCGGAATATCGACTCACGGTTTCATTCACTATTGGTTACCAATATATCAACATCTGTCCTGAGGGACCAAGTCACACTTTGTAAAATTCAGTGTAAGATTCAGCAACTGGACGAACGTGAAACACCAACATCTAGTGATACTCCAAACCGGGATCATCACATTCCACAAATCTAGCTTTTTAAACCAAATACTCAAGAAGCATCCAATGTTGTTCTGCAACAAAACCAACGATGAACAGATGAAACAACGGAACGCATGACATTCTCTACAGCTTTTGTTTCGCTCCTAAGGGTCATTTTTGGTCTTTTCTTCTTCCTCGTTCTGAATCGGACACTTGGATTGGTCAGACTGATCCACAGTGTTACTGGATAGGTCCAGCCCTCTGTCAATCACAGCTACTGGACCAATCAGAGGCAGCGCTGACGAGGACACAGGACTTCTGTCTTTCTTGCTGCCGTTAACAGTCCTGAAACACAAACAGAATTAACTCATTCGTTACTATTGTAAGGGTTAACACGTTTAATCCCAAATTTTGCCCGGACATGAAAATATCCAAGTGATGTGTCTCTAGTAATGCTTTGAAATAATCAATAATAATTTTTTGCACTTCTTTTGGAAAAGTTTGTGAAAAATTTAGTTTTATGGTCGGTCACAATTGTGATGTGTGTACTAAATTAACATATTTCTAAAGTCATAAAAATTATAATATATCTTAGCCCAGCAGGTTTTTTAAAGCAATAAGCCCCAAGAAGCCATGGTTTACAGTGAATTTATAACAGCTATTATGACGTGAGGCAGAGTGCCATTATAAATCCACTGTAAACCATGGCTTCTTGGGGCTTATTGCTTTTATAAAACGGTTATTCCATTTACATCGTAAAGTTTCACAAAATAAATCAGAGCAAATAAAGTGTAATGATATTAATAACAACAGTATTCTTCCACCAAACAATGTAGCTCCTCAGAAACTGTTGTGGTTGCTACAAAGTGGTTGCCGAGCAACACACAGAAGTAAACAAAGGTTCAAACGCGGTTCAACCAATCAGAATCAAGGAATGGAACTATCCGTTTAATAACAATTGTTTGATTACACTCTAGGGCAGTGGTTCCCAAACTTTTTTCAGCATGCACCCCTTTCTAGTGTTTGGCACCTGTCAAGCACCCCCCAACACCTTACTCTGGTTAGATTTCACATTTTTAATTGCAATAACCAAATACAAATATTCACAGTAAATTAGAAAACATAATAATAATAAAATATCACTTCCTTTTTTTGTGAGATGGATGGGCCTGCATGTTTGCACACAGATCATATACATTAAATATATATGATATATACATATAAATATTTAATTTCTTTAAAGTGCCCGTTTTTAACCTGGATTCACGAAACATTCTTAAGAAGAAATTTCTTCTCAACTTCCATTTTCTTCTTATTTTTTAATTTTAGAAAAAACTTAAGGATATTTTGTATTCCCAAAATCCCAAATTCATCTTAAGAATATTCTTATCTTTTCTTAAGATTGTTGAAGATAATCTTCTTAAATTTAGGACAGCCCCAGACTTTTCTTAAATCCAAATAATAATAATTATTTAATTAATGTATTGGTTTATTTGAAATTAATTGTTATATTTGAACATTACAGCAACAGCTATAATACATAGGAGGACTAGAGATGTGCACAAGTTTTCTGAAGGGACAGCGATGACTGTTAATGTAAACATGATCGCTCATGATTAGCCTATGTGTGACGCTGCTTTTTGCTGACTTCAAAACTCATTAGCAACCCTGAAACGAGTCAGGGTTAATTTTAGTTTATTAATACATCATCTTTGGCAATATTCGGTGCATATGAGTGCGCAGGATGCATTTGCTGTAGAAGCGCGGACTAAAATACCGGAAGCGTTCACTCAGATGAAAGTGCAAAAACACGACACAAACATTAATGAAACATATTGCTGCAGCTTAAGACAGGCTATTTTAAAAGTAACTGTTCAAAAACAGGCCGCATTAAAACATGAAGCTGAGCGCCATTCAAAGTCGCAACAAAGGTGTCCATTCTGTTGAATGTAGTAAGTGAAAAAAATGAACGAATTATCAGTTAGCGCCTAATATGAACGAAAAGAACAGGGCGGGGCTATTGTGACACAAACGTGCTTGTAAAATGAAATGAAATCAATTGTAATTTATACAGTAATGTAGTGTGTAATGTGAAATGTGAAATTTTATTTCCTAATAAAACCTTTGCATGTAAAGTTTACCTCAGTTAAATACATAAAAATAATAAAGAGCGATCTTTTTCCCCGCCATTACAAACATTCTCTTGCGCACCCCTGGTGGTCAGTCTGCGCACCACTAGGGGTGCACGCACCCCAGTTTGGGAACCACTGCTCTAGGGTTACTGTTATGTATAAAAATACAACATTGATGGGAATCCTGAGATAAAAGACAAAAGATACAGCCATCGTTGTATTTAAAACTGTGGATGTGGAGACTCACATGCCGTGTCGAAGCACGTGTCGCTCCCATTCGGAGCGGAGCGAGAAGCTGCGGCCGCAGAACTCACACGGATAGCGTTTACCGCCGCCACTGCCGGGAGACTCGCCTAAATCAGCAGAAAACACAACGAAACACATGCTCTGACTTCCTGCGAGGAAATGTCCTCAACTGATCTGTCAACAGCTACAGATGTCTTTATCCACAGTGTGATATCAGTATAACTGAGATCAATTAAAAAAGATGGTGAATTTAAAACCCTCTAAAAATACATTTTCTGTTCAGTCTACATCACTTTTGTTGTAATATGCTAATATTTGTGCATATTAATAAGATAATGCAAATTTGGATATACAGGCAAAATGATGGCTTTCTCATGAACTGGTTAGTTTTGAGATTTTCTATATCGTCTTGTTTCAGACTAGAGTAAAGTAGATGTTACAGCCACCGGTGGGCACCTTCTCCGGAATACTGACATTCTCATGAACTACATTACCCAGCGGCCCCGTACCTCGGACTAATCAACACCAGGTGTTCCTCATTCCACGCCCTATTTAAGCTGCAGCCAAACACACACACAGTGCGAAGTCTTGATTTGCCTGTCGGACATTTTTGAGCGTTTATCCCTGCCTGCCTACTTGTCTGCCGCCTGCCCCGATTCAAGCCTGGTAATCGACCCTGTCTTTGTCTCTGATATCGCTGACGCTGTTGTCTGAACCCTGCCTGTTATCACTACAAGTTCTTAATAAACATTGCACATTGATCCGAATGTCCCTGACTCCTCGTTACAGTAGACATCTAGAATATACATTTAAGGGTTTATTTTATTACACTTTATCTATTTGTGTCTGTAGATTTCAATCCAATCCTTATCTACCAGTTACACTTGGCAGTTTAATTCCTCTCTATATTCTGAAGGTCTGTTCATATATCATTCACTTTTATTTACAGAACACTTTATTCCTAAAAACATGATGGTCTGCTGACAGTATTTTTCTGATTTATGGAGTGACAAAACAGAAATCCAAAAACTCTGTCAACAAGCAAACAAGAATTCTGAACCTGGTTTTATTCAATTTTCAGATTCATTTTCTGGAAATATACTGGATTTGTATGTTTAAAGTAGGAAACCTGTACTTTTTTTTCTCTTAATGTACTATGATTAATCAGCTGGTCAGCATATGGTGATGTCTTTCTCTATTTACTTGTGTTGTACTGACCTATATATCATAATACAACAACAAAAAAAGGTATTTTAGCATACTTTCATTTTAGTGACAGGAGGTGAAGTGTTACTGCTATATTAAGAGTATTTAGTAGATTTACAGTCTTGAGTTTTGTGTCAGTTGTTCATCTGTACAGAAGCACTGTCTCTGATGAACATGAAGAGCGTTACCTGTCACCTCGGTCTGACTGCTCTCTGGACGCTCCTCCTCCTCCTCCATCAGCTCCTCTTCCTCCTCCCTCAGCCCCTCCCCCTCCTCCAGCTCCTCCCCCTCCTCCCTCAGCTCCTCCCCCTCCTCTGGAGTCTGCTCTTCCTCTCTCTCCTCCTCGCTGCTGCTCGTGTCCTTCATCAGCTCCAGCTGGTCCAGGTTCACCCGTCCCACCAGCTCTAAGTTTCGGATCACCTGCAGACGACGGGTTAGACTGAGTAACAGCTCATTAGCTGAAATCATGATGATCCAGGGCTGAGGACAGACCTTGTGCTCCTGCTGCAGGTGCATCTCCAGCTCGTTCAGGAGTCTGCTGTCGTAGTAGCAGAGCTGACACTGGTAGGGCTTCAGCTCCTGGTGTTTCTGGATGTGCTGCTCGAGGTTCTGCTCGCTGGAGCAGGTGAAGGTGCATTTATGACAGCGATACACCAGACCCTCCAGATGACGGGACAGCTTCGAGCGAGACACCTCCAGCGGGACCACACGCTCCTCTGAGAAACATCAGACCACACAATCACACACTGAAGTGCTCTTAAACTGACCCACATCATCTTCACACACTCATGCATAAATAATCATGTGTCTAATAATTCAAAAGTCTCCCACGTTCATATGAAACAGCCTACTTCTGCACTGAAATACACAGATGGATAGTTCATTTCCAACAATAGCATGTGGAAAAATACAACAACAAAAAATGCAACCATTGGATTGAGGAAGTTGGATTTTGAAACAAGGAAGATAAGTTGGAGAAATCCTAATTTGGTCAGTAGCTGACCTCTGTGCAGGACGATGTGGTCGATCATGCTGCTCTTGTGTCTGGTGTGGTACAGACAGAAAGGACAGCGCAGGTCTCTGGGCGTCTCCTCCGAGCCGCTGGTGTGACCGGCCTCCACATGCAGCGTGAACGAGGACCTGAACACAACACAGTCACTCACATGATCACTACATCTGGTGTGTCCAGACACTGCCCAATCTAGAGCTACACCTGTCCCTGCAGCACAGAAGCAGGCATCAGGAGCACAGACGTGTATTTGGAGAAATACACAACAATACACTGAATGAGTCACAATTATACATTTCTCTTTATGACAGAAATCATGTAGCTGTAGCTGAAACAACAGCACATGAGCGCTCGCGTCGAAAGGGTCACGGGTTCAATCCCCAGGGAAAGCATGAACTAACTGACATTAGATCTCACTTGTAGCAGGTGAAGAAGGAGCAGTCCTTGCACTTGAAGAGCTTCTTTCCTCCGTGCCGGTCTCGGTAATGTCTGCGCAGACTCTGCATGTAGCCGGAGCTGAACTCGCAGAACTCACAGGTGAGGATAGAGTCGGGCCGGGCCGGAGGAACAGGGCTCTCGAGCGGACGAGGACTGGACGACACATCTGCGGGCTCCAGATCCTCCACAGACTCTGAGACGACACGGACACAGAGACATCAGCATCATTACTGCCTCACATCTGCCTCGCATGAGTCTAACCATGCCTGAATCATCTCTCACAGCCCTCGTTTAGCTCGATGATTACATGTTGAGAGTGTGATGTGGCCACGCATAATAATAGAACATCATTCCTCCAGTCTCCAGTGTCACATGATCTTCAGAAATCATGATAATATGATGATTTACTGCTCAAGGAACATGAAGATTATTATCAGTGTTGAACACAGTTGTGCTGCTCAATTCTTCTGTGAAACCTGTCATACATTTTATTTTTCAGGATTCACAGATGAATAGAAAGTTCAAAAGAACAGCATTTATTTGAGATATAAGTCTACTGTAACATTATAAATGTCTTTCATACTTTCACCATTGATCAATATAATGTGTCCTTGTTCAATAAAAACTAATTATTAAAAAGACTTCTGAATGATAGTTTAAATAAACAATATTTTTCACCCTCATGCCAATATTTAGAGTTTTATTCTAAATGCATGTATAATTGTTGGCTGTTTATAACTAAAAGGTTCAATGCAAGTCAAACACTAAAGAGTGGGTCACATGCATGTCATGTTCAGCACCAGTGCATTGTGGGTCGAGGTCTGTGTCCTGCTGGTGTTCAGTGTTGGGTGGTGTTGTGAGTTTGGGCAGCGTGAGCGTCTCTCCGTGCTCCTGCAGCGAGTGCTCCTTCAGCTGGACGACGCTCACAGTGGAGAACAGACACGAGGTGCACTTATACGTGTGTTCACCTGCAACACACACACACACACACACACGCACGCACAGACACACACCACATTAACACACGCCTGCAGCTCTGTGCTCACATTCGAACACTTTGGACATTTCTTTTGAGTGTGTGTGCCTGTATGTGTGTGTATGTGTGTGTGTGTGTGTGTGTGTGTGTGTGTGTGTGTAGCGTCTCACCTGCGTGTGATTTCTGCAGGTGTCTCTTGAGGCGGCTCAGGTAGGAGGATTTAAAGGGACAGAGCTTACAGCGGAAGGGCTTCTGATGTCCGTGGTGTGACTGGACGTGACGGTCAAGACTGGAGACAAAACACAGCGGTCAGACACACACACACACACGCACAAACACACACACACACACACACAGAGAGGACAAACAACCATCAAGTTTCTAAATCCTCAACGATCCACATCTTAGTGTTCGATGCATCACTGTTATTATTACACATTACTGTATAATTGATATTTTGAATTAGCTTTTATTTTATATATATAAGTTTTCATTTAAAAATTAGTTTAATATTTAGTAGTTTTGTTTATTAGTTTTTTACACCAATTATATTTATATTTAGCATTATTTTTTTATTTCAGTTTTAGTTTGAACAATTTTATTTGGGGGGGGGGGGTTAAAAAATAAAATCTCTATTTTACCCAACTGATTTTTTGAAGTAAAGAAAATTATTTGTAACAGTTTTACTAACATCACTGTAGTCGTGCACACGCTCTGATCTCATGTGTGTGATACAGGTTTAATTATCAGATCTCTAGTCTCATAAAACAACACATAAATAAATATGTAAAGCATGCACTAACACTCAGCAGGTGTCACAGGTTCAGATTCCACACAGACTGGAAGAAAGAGACGCGTCTAATGATAACCCTGAAGACCTGAGGAAGAGGATCCCTGCTTTAGCGCTGAGACTCTGACTAAACAGCGTCTCCGACAGGGATCTGGGGAATCAGTGTTTTATATCCACGGTTCCTGTGTGGCACATGAATACAGCAGCTTTCTGGGTCACAGAACATCCAGTGAAGCAGGATTTACTCCAGGGAACCAAACAAAGGTCCTGCGCTTCAGACGAGACTAACAGCTCTGCCGAAATATCTGCCATTCTCACAGGAAGTAGACAAGGAGACGAGCACATCTACAGCTCACATACTCTCTCTCTAGTTATCTGTCTATCTCCTCTCTTAGTTTGATGTAAGAGACGATGAAGTTTATTATTTTAGTGCTCTCAGACGAGACACTACAAGACAAACACATCGAATTTGAACTTTTGGGTTTTTTCAGAGTAGTGGAAATGTAAGCTTTTATTTTATTCCTCTCTATCTATCTATCTATCTATCTATCTATCTATCTATCTATTGATAGATTTAATTTCCAACACGTATCTTTAAAAAACTAAAATTCTCCAATTTAGTACCACTTTTGCACGACGAAACATACTTTTTTCTGTCTATATTCTGAATCTTTTTCTGAGGGTTTGTACATGTATAATTCACACTGATTTATACAGCATTTTAACTCTAAAACACATGGTGAAAATCCATGTTTCTCCACTTCAGCAGCACTTACATAAACCAAAACTATTTTCTATGGATTTTTACTGAGGGGTTTGTTCATATATAATACACTGTGATTAGTAGGACACTTTATTCCTAAAACACATGGTGAAAAGCATCCTGTTGTCGGTCCTGAGTGTGTATTCTGAAGGGGATCTGATGTGAGTGTCACTCACTTGTGTCTGAAGGGCGAGCTGAACTGACAGTACTGACAGCTGTGTCTGTGGTGTGTGTGGAGGAGAGCTCCAGCGGAGTGGCTCCTCTCGTGTGAGCGCAGGCCCTGCATGGACATGAACATACGACTGCACATGCTGCACGGATGCCCAGGAACCACTCGCTCCTGCTCCTGCTCCTGCTCCTGCGGCTCGACCATCATCTCCGTTTCCACGGCCACCGGCTCCTCCGTCTCCATGGTGACGTCAGCCGGTGATGCAGCAGTCTCCAGTGGGTCAGCGTCCACGGCAACCACATCCTCCACATCGCCGTTGGTGACTGCGTCCATGGGAACAGGCATCTCTGCTGCTTCCTGCTGCCAGAGGAAACCACTGATGAAGGACCGAATCTGATTCTCATTACTGTATATATCTAAAATAATACATATAAGAATGATTTCTGAGACTGGAGAAATGATGCTGAAAATACAGTTCTGTTCACAGGATTAAATTACATTTTACAGTGTATTCACATAGAAAACAGCTATTTATATATTAATAACATTTCACAATTTTTCAGTATGTTCAAATCACATAAATGCAGCTCTGGTGAGCAGAAGACACTATTTTAAAAAACATGTTTCTTTTTTTGTGGTGAAACAACCAAACTAGTCATGTTCTGCACATATTTAAGGTTCCTGGGCTTTATTAATCCTGATAAATCTCACTGATATATGATATTTCTCTGTGTTTGGAGGTGATCTTGGGCTCTGGACTGAAGCACAGATGATCTGTGTTTGATTACGGCCATTAAAGCGCTCTGAGGCTGTGAGCTCTATCGGGACATCCCCTTTTCTTTATTTAGAAATGTGTTTCTGAGACATCTGCTGCTTTACAGCCGCAGGAAACTAAGCATCTCAGAGAGAGATCTGACCCTGCACTTCAGACGGGTGTATGAGACGCTCCTGCACCCTCGGCCAATCAGACGCACATTTAGAATATTTCTTTTTTGGAGTATTTCTGTGCAAAATGCACCACTGTGATGCAAGAGTGACAGATTTATCTTTTGAGCCCGTTCTTGAATCAATATATTGATCAGACTGATATTTAACACTATGTGATTACAAAGTAGATTTTTTTGTTTGACACAAATAACCAAACCAAATGCTCATGATAACTAGACACCACATCAGTGAGGTCATATTTCTATTTTAAACATGTAACATTGCATACTGATTCAAAACGATGATAAAAGAAAGAGTGCACAATAGTATAAGGTTTCCAAACTGGAATTCAAACTGATGAAATTAGAGAATTGTGTTATTTCTAGGACTGATGGCATGCATACCTGGTTTACATTCTGTATCTGTATTCACATTAAAGGTTTTTGTTTAATTGCAAGGATGATGCCAGTTTAGGTCATTGTTCTGAGAGTTAGTAGATATGTAGTTGCAAATGAATGAGAAATAGTTGACATGTAGTCACAAAGTGGACTTAACACATACTAAAACACTTCATGATGTGAATATTAACCAACATGCATGCAAATGGGTTTCTTAAAATTGTAATAAATTATTGAATTAACTTCACAAAATAATTTAGGGCTTCAGCTGACAAGAAACTTTGGGAATCCCTGCCCATGTGTCTGAGAGCCGTGAGCGCTGCCCCCTAGTGTCCGGTGCGATCCGTCCCATCTGTGATCCTCACTGGGCTTCTGCTCAAATCCTCAGGCCTCTCTGCCAGCACTGGCACTCTCTGAGGAATACTAACACTAAGACGCTTACACAACTCTCTCTACGCCAAACCATCAAGACAAACTAACTGGCTTTCTCTTCAGAGAGGGTTGCATCGAGGGTCTCAGGATTCTGGACTCAGACATGTCTAAATGCAGCTCTCTGCAGAAACAGTCCAACTTAGACGCTATGGTTAGTGAGGAAAGTCCTCATTATGAAAACCATTACAGTGTGCAAAACGCCACACATTTCTACTATAATACAGATATTGCAACCATGCATTAACTAATTGAAACTAACACTATACTTTTTAAAATTCATTTGTCACACTGCAGGACTATTTTTGATCAACTACTGTAGATTTCGTTTATTAAATATGGATCCAAGGAATAATCATTCCTGTCTACGTAAATATAAATGTTAACCTTAAATCTTTTGGAGTCTATTGACTGACCTAGAAAGCATTTTAAGGCATCACAGGTGCTCTCCTGACAGAAAGACTGTTGTAAGAGGTTGGTAGCAACATTGTTAGCGTCTAAAAACCAAATTTAGTGCACACTCTAAGGCCACACCACATTCAGAAAAGAGCTTCAGAATAAGAAGAAAATCCTTTATATCAAGTCTTTAATATGCAAAACGTGTAACACAAGGCCGCTAGATTTAATCGCATGACTTTATGACACGTTCAAGGCTGTCCTCAAGAATGCCCACACAAGGAAATAAAACACTAGAGTTTAAGGAAATGTCATAACTCCGCACTCGTTGTTTCTTCTGCAATTCTCAAGGATTTGCTCTATTTGTCCATTTCATTGAATGTGCAGACTATAGTAGTTTAACCATCCAAACAAGTGAACAAGACACTTAAGAGGAAGAAAAACATGTCCAAACAGCCTGTAAATGCACCTGCTATTAGAAAAGAGCAGAAGAAGAGAGGCCACCTCAGGAAATAGAGGTCTGCATCTAGATATTGTGAACAAATCTATTAAGATCTCAAAAACAGATGAGATAAAACAGACTTTTTAAAAGCCTTTGATGAAGCATGAGGTAACTATGTACGTTCGTACCTTCACGTGTCCCTTCTTGGCCTCCCCGTACTGCACATGCTTTCTCAGGTGGTTGCAGATGGCTCGGAGGGTGGGGTGGACCTCCACGCAGAAGTTACACCTGTAGCCAATGGGAGTCTTACCGGGGGTGCCATCCACCTGCTGGAAGAGACAATGACAACAGAAGATCATTAGTGCAATCTAGTTTTGTTCTATCACTTGCAACTATAGTCAATGAAGCTGAAGATTGTTGCCAGTGTTGCCTGCTTGCAATGCACTTGTTTGCTTGTGGTGATCGAGATTAAATCCAAATGCAAAAGCTACACTAAACTAACTTCTGCTGTTATTCTACTTCCTATGTTCCTACAGCACTCTGATCAATGCTAGAGAAAATCACACAGAATACAGTTTTGAAAGTTAGCCAGGGCCCGTATTTATCAACCCTTTGAGAATTACTCACAAAAACAATGATAGGAATTGACTCGAGAGTAAAAACTATTCTTGGCTCAAAGCTGCACTTAAAGGGGGTCATATGATGCAATTTCAATGTTTCCTTACTCTTTGGAGTGTTACAAGCTCTTTGTGTATGAAGAAGATCTGTATAGTGGCAAAGACTAAAGTCTCAAGTCAAAAGAGATATTCTTTTTCAAAGTTAAGACTCTGCCATGCCCCTTAAAACAGCTTGTTTAAACACGCCCCCACATCTCTACATCACTGTGTGGAAATATTTGCGTAATGTGGCCCAAATGTTGACCGAAAGAAAGAAGCTGTGGTTTCAGTAACACAGTTAGTGTTGAACCAGTCATGTCAGGAGATGTGTGTTTATCTAGGAGAAAGCAAATGCACTTTATATTTGGCCTTCCGTAAGTAGATGCATTTAGGAATCTTTAAGATTACTTACAAAATAACAGCAATGGATTTTATGGATGACCGTTTTGTAAATCTTGGAGAGGAGGTCATTCTGACTTTGCTATGACAATCTGGCACTTCTGACCCCTTTAAAAATAGTGATCAAGCATCTCAATCATAATTTAAGTGAAGTGTAGGAGTAAATCTTAAGTGTCAGTCTTATATATGATTCACAACACTTTGCTGTGCCCCAAACAGGATTTTGGATGACGACATAGGCATGGACAAATCACAAAAGTTTCTCAAGAATAAAATGGCACTTTGAGAAGCTTGATGAATACGGGCTTGGGTAATTCAACTGTTATAACCGAATTTTACCCTTTAGAAGGTGTTTAAGCTCACCTTATTCTCAGGTTTGGCATCTGGTGGCTCTGTCGTCCTCTGTTTGCTTTGAAGCTGTTTTCTTCGCTCAAGCCTCATGGCTTTTTTCTGGAAATCCTCATTGTGGTTTATCAGATGGACGCTGAGTTCTGGAAGAGTCAAGAACTTGATTTCACAGTGGGTGCACTGGTAGAGCTCTGTCCCATCTTCTGCGGGGCTCGGAATGGTGATGAAATCCCGCTTGAGTTCCTTGTCGTGGCAGTCGTTGTAATGCATCACCAGCAGCTCTGCCACACTGAACGACAGCTTGAAGCATTTCAGGCATTTAAAGGGGAGCCAGTCCACCTCACCTTCAGGTTCCACCTCATCCTTAACTTCAACGACTTCCACCTCTTCCGTAGATGGAGGTTTCTCTGCCTCCTTGGAATAGATCACAGTGAAGTAACGGCCCAGTTTGCTGGAGGGCTGCTTCTTGGGAAAGACTCCTGGGTGGCGCTTTATGTAATGGGAAACAATACTCTTTCTGCTGAACGCCTGGAAGGAGCAGAGTGAACATTTCCTTCGGTCCACTGCCAGCCTTAGCTCTTCGCTCATCGCTGGAGACTCTGCCTCTGATGCCAAGGGCACCGTCACCTTGTTCGGTTTCTCCGCCACAGTCTTGGATGCTGCCAAGCAATGGGTGTAGTAGGCATCAATGTCATGCCGTTTCTGGTAGTGTGCTGCGAGGCCTTTGCGGATGGGGTTGGTGTAGGAGCAGAGGGCACATTTAAAGACATTGTTCTTCCCTTCGGGCTGTGCTCTGACATTGTTATGCTTGATACGGTAGTGACGAGCGATACCTTTCCGGGTGGAGCAGAAGTATTTGCACAGCTGACATTTAAACAATGCATGCTTGTCGCTCTTCGCAACTTCGGGAAGCTTGAGGTCAAAGTCACAGGCCTCTGAGACTTCGGTCACACTGCTGCTGCTGCATTCAGCAACCAAATCCTCTCTTCTGGCTGGCGACTGGATAGCATTTGCTTTCAACATATCTGTGGCCGACTGGTTATGATATTTCTCATAGTGTATCTTCAGTTTCTCTAAAGTTCCATGTGTGTAAGGACATATCTTGCAGCGGTAAGCACCGTAGCCCTGTCTCTGGGTTTTGGATCGCTCATCTCCCTCATTAACCAATTCGTTTACCTGCTCGACATCATCGGCAAAGTCTTCAGCCGTGACTTTGATGGAAGGATGCCGTTTCTGGTAGTGTGTGAGAACTCCATGGATGCGAGAGTTCACGTACGGACATTGTCTGCACTTGTAAACAGAGCTAGGGTTGATATCTGCCTCCTGAGCAAAGTCAGCAGCTTTCACTTTCATGCCCGGGTGTTTCTTGCCATAGTGGGTCAGAAGCCCGTGAAGACTGTTGTACTCAGACAAGCATACGGTGCACTGGTAAGGGTTATTTGAAATAGACGATGTGGCAGACAAAGAGAGATTAGCCTGACGCTCATGTGTTGGGTGGCTGACTTCAACTGCAGCCTCTTCCTCCTGGTTGCTGTTAAATGGACTGGACATGGAAATATGTCCTTTGGGCAGATGTGGGAGCAGCTTTTCAGGTGCTTTGTTTCCTTTGATAATGTCGAGTAGGACAGACTCGTCACCTTTGACGGCCCAAGGGTGCACCACTTGGTAATGGTTAGTAATATCCCAGATGGAGCACGCCTCAAAGGCACAATCTCTGCATTGGTAATGCTTCGTTTCAGAGTTCCCAGCTTGTCTGCTGGTGGAAGTATCAGGACCAGCCCACAGTTTGCTAGCCATGTAGGTGTAGTCGACATTGTGCTCAGGATGGCGTCTTTGGTAATGCATGAGCAGCCCGCTTGGTTCAGCATGGGAGTATATGCACCACTCACAGTGATAGCCAGCCTCCAACACACCATCCTGATAAGCCCAGTGTAAGATCGTCATGGCCGTGGCCTTCACTGTAGGATGATCCTTCTTCAAATGCTTCTTCAAGGCATACACATAAGGAGATGTGTATACACAGTGTCTACACTTCAAAGATCGCAACGACCTGGATTTTTCTGCTTCAGTAGCTACAGTTGCAGTGGACGTAGAACTTCCTGCTTGGGACATCTGTGCTCGTTCTCTCTGACTCCTGACCACAGCTGTGTGTCTACGGACGAGGTCGGCATTGGCTTTCACGTCTCTGTGCTTCTTCTGGTAATGAATCAAGACCCCCTTCACAGTCCGGTTCCCGTAGTCGCAGTGCTGGCAGAAGAACAACATTTCAGGTTCCCCTTTGTCAGATGCTCCTTTAGTGCTGGAATTACCTGACCCTTCAATCCCATTATTGTTCAATTGCTTCAGAAATTGTTTAGGAGGTGCGATCTGTAACTCATCCATGAGTTTCAGCAGTCCCGGAGTTGGGGGTGCCTGCTTTATGTACTTTGCCGTCACCTTAATCTCCGGATGTCGCTTTTGATAGTGGACCAGAACACCCACTACAGAGCGGTTGTTGTAGACACAGTGTTTGCAGTAATAAACATCTTCATCCAGAGCTGCAGGTGAGATGACGTTTGAAGACTTGGGGGTGCTTGTCAGGCTGTAGGTTGAATTATTTGACAACTGTGCTCGGTCAACAGATATGACCCGCATGGTCTTCTGTATGCGGAAGTATGAGGCCTTTTGCTCCGGGTGCTTTTTCTGATAATGGACCAATACTGAGTGCATGTTGGGACTTGAGAAAGAACAGACGTCACAGTCATAAACCACCACATTACCACCCAAACTTTCTCGAAGACCTTCAGTCTCAGCGTTTGCTTCTGCCGTTTTGCAGATGCTTTTGAGAGCAGGACTGGATGATGATCTGGACCCAGATGAGGTGGGGCTGAAACTCTTGGGCCCAGAATTCAAGATTTCTCTCAGTGTTTGGGATTCAGCAGCACCCTTATGAGGCTGATCGACCATGTAGCTGGAGAAGATCATGGCATTGTTGATCTTCACTGAAGGGTGCATTCTTTGATAGTGGGGCATCAGGCTCCGCACATTTGGACTTGTGTAGGAACAGAAACGGCACATATACACCAGATCTGGCTGGTTAAAGTTCAAAACGTTACTTGCTTCTGGATGGTGTGTCATATAATGCTGGTGCAGATCATTAAAGTTGTTATATTCAATGAAGCACTCGAGACAACGGAAGACTGCGCTCTGATCCTCTGGGTCCAGGATGTATCTGAAGCTAAACTTGATATAAGGGTGCATTCTCTGGTAGTGTGTGCTGACACTGCGAGCAGACTTGTTTTGGTACTCACAATGTTTACAGTAGAACAGGTTTCCAGGTTCTTCAGTATTGAATTCAGTGTTGTCTTGATATGTCTCTCTGCTATCTTGGCTGCTTTGATCTTGGGCATCTTTAGATTCTAAAGAGGCACTGTAATTGTCTTCATCATCAGAAATGGTGACTTGAACCGGAATGTTTCTTGAGCTAAGTTTGGACTGCAGATTGCGTTTTCTTTTCCCAACACCACGCTCTGTCTGAACACTTCCAGAATTTCTAACAGGAAGGTGCTGAGTGTTGAAAGTGTAGTGCTGACTTCGAGCATCAGAGGATTCTCTCTCTTTGCTTGTTTCTAAATCGATGTGATTTCCATTCTCCTCCATATCGTCATCCATCTCCTCAAGGTTAATCACATCTTCATGCTGTTGGCTTTGACTTATCTTGCTCTGGAGATTGTTTGCAATTTCATCAATCCTTGTCCGTTTTTTGACAGGAGAGAGATCCAAGGGCAAATCGTTGATGGACTTTCTTGCTGTCTTCCCAATAAGATGCTTCTTGGTTGAAAATCCAAGGATTGAGGTCTGAGTTTTCTGAACGAAGCTCAAGGAGCTGTAGGACTCGGACTCAGAATCTTGCTGCTCATTGGACGAGCCCTCTTGACCAGCGACTTGTGTTACATCACAGTATGAGTGTTTGTGTTGCTGGTGGACACGTAGACCTTTTAGTGTGATGGTGGAAAAATTACACAGTGAGCACCGATGAGGACCCTGCTGTTCCTCGACTACACTAGATTTTTTCCCATTGATTTTAGAGCTGCCATTTCCTCCGTTTACTGGCACAGAGTGGTCAGACGGACCATCTACACTTTCACTGGTTAAGTCCATAGTGTCCCATTCAGAAGACCCACTGTGACATTGTTTGTGCGCGTCAAGTTTTATTGGGTTGGTGCAAAGAAAGGGGCACTTGTCACATTTATACACCGTAGCTTTGCCAGATAAGTGAATGTTCTCTATGTGACGAGAAATACTACGTCGGTGCATGGTCAAGAAGGAGCAGAAAGGGCACTGGAACCTGTTCATGTGTCTTTTGAATGGAACTCCTTTAGTTTCCAGCAGGTCATTATCCTCTTCTGACAGAAGCAGCTTAGTAGAATCCTCAGCTGACTCTGTGTAATTGGGATCATCCAAGTCACAGAGTTCATCATCTGAACTGCTTTTGGAATCATTAAGCATGCTGGCATCTAGATCCAGGCCAGACCTAGACATATCCGCCATGGTGAAAGTCGATCTCTCTGACAGTATGGAAGATCCTGTGCTGTTGGGTATTTTTGCTGTGAGCTGTGAGTACTGAAAACTTGATATCCCTGAAGTGGCCTTGAGTGATGCATTGCAAGAGGATCCTTTGATTGATGAGGGATTTGCAGAGGAACCTTCATTGCTCGCTAAATCATTCAGGTTTAAATTAGAGGTTGGAGTGCTTCTCCTGGATGAAGCCGAATCAGACTTGCTGGATCCCACACTTCCGTCATGCGTTTTGGGCTGTTGCAAGGATACCATGATCTTCACCATGTTATGGTGTTTCTTCATCATGTGATCGGCTAACTGCTGCCTTAGCGAAGTCTGAAACCCACACCACTCACAGTTAAAGCTTCCTCTTGACTGGGGCTTGATCATAGATTCCAGCACATTACGTTCTACATCCCCTGGCGACTCTTCACATTGTTCTTCGACGGAGGAGGCATCAGAGTCCAAATCCAAAACCTCTGCTCCAACAGGAGGAGCCGAGTGGCCTGGCAGACTTTCTTTATGATGCATTTTTTGGTGTTTCAGAATCCGTGCTCTTTGTGGGGATTTATAAGTGCAATACTGGCAGGAAAAGACCGTTCCTACACCATCGTAAGTCATAGCACTGCAGCTGGCCTGCTTGGAAGTTTTGAGTGATCTTTCATCGCTTGCTTCTCCATGGACCTTCTTGGTGTGTTCACTGAGAAGAGAGCTGGATCTGAAGTACCGCACACAGAACTTGCACTGGAAAAATGGACTTGACGTTTTGTTTGAAGATTTTGCTGACTGGTTGTGTTTCATTTTCTTTGAATCGGAGATGTGCCCAAGGTCTTTGTTAAAGGATTTAATACCTGAAACATGAACAGAGAAAGACAAACTATTTCAAACAAGTTTAGCTCTTCTTATGTCGTTTGTATCTTCTGCATCTTCTAATGAAATGTTTAATTATTTCTGAATCACAAATGTTGATATACCTGCTTCCTTTTTCAAAGAGTCGTAATTGTGATTGCTCAAGTCTTCCTCATCCTCTGTTTGGCTGAGCGAGTTTAACGAGTTTGACCTGGATCTTCTGGGTGACCCTTCACCTTCTCCCACTTCTGCGGGCTGCAGGAAGGCTGTGTGGACGTCTTCTACGTGCACCTTGAGCTCATCATTCGACTCTGCACGGAAATCACAGCCATCACACTGCAGCACTTCCATCGCTTAGGACTCCCTGGAAAATTAGGGAAACCTGGTTAGGGACAGAAAGAAAGAAAGGGTGAGAATCAGAGTACAGAAACACAGGCTGTAAACAAACACTTGGAAAGGAAATTTTGGAGCATTGTATTTCACAGCAAGTCGAAAGCAATCTGAAATTCTGAAAAGGCAGAATTCAACAGAAGAATGTTTCTTTTTTTTGGCGAGGGGTCAGTCTGCTCCAAGAACAATAGCTGAGGAGGGATTATGGGCTGATTTGTTCCAATTTTTTATTACCCAGGGATAAGCCTCAGCTGGAGCACACCAGTGGGCCTTGGTATTTACATCAGCATGTTCCATCAGATTGCATCAAGCCCTTCTGAAATAAGATTGAGTGAATCCGCAGAGGGATGAGGAACGCTCAGAGTTTCAGAGATGTTGTGCAAATACAAAGGATTATGGGGCGGGCCGTCACTTGGAGGTGGCATTATTGTGTCCTGTGATCTGAGAGCACCCAGCAACGATAGCAATCAATGAGCTGAAACAAAGTATGATTCCAGGCCTGATCAATACTTTTTCATTAATGCTCGCACAGCTGCCAAAATTCAACACATACACAGGTTTGTCTGTTCACGAATCCCTTCTGTATTTGGGGATATTGCAATATTTAATTAGACTGCACTGAACATTTTATATACCAATAGAACTTCACCATGAAAATCTACAAACTGATCCAGAAATTACAGAGAGTATGTTATGAACACACGACTAGAATAAAACTAATTCAGCACTAACCTTATGTAAACCTTATATCCAAAAATACATATAAAACCACAACTGCCGCTTTTCTCTGTAATACCAAGCAATGGTAAAAGACCACGTACAGAAACAGCAAACATGTTTTTCTTTCATCATGGGTTATTCTTTATCTGATCTGTGTGGCAAGGACATGAATCTTAACATGAACTCAACAACAGGAATGCATTTAGCAGTCATACAGCAAGGTACTAACGGTAGATCTGAAAACCATCAACACAAACCAGAGAAAATCTTCAGCCTTGGCTGGACCAGGACAAATTTCTGCAAGAAAAGGCCTCAATGTCACGGCCAGTGTTTAATGGGTTTAGTGCAATGCTACACACTGGAGGAGGCTGTAAACGCTGTAAAAACAAACAAAATAGACTCTACCTGGATCTTAGCCAGTCATTCTAAGAGCACAATACAAACCATTTTTACCGGTTGTGAGGACAAATTGATATAAAATCAGAGATTAGACTTCTAATTCACAAAGGAACCAAAATACTATCAAGGACCTGCAATCATTATTAAAATAAGAGACACAAATGTATGAACTATAGTTATCGTAGAACACTTGCTATAAATATGATGCAAAGTCAATATCCACTAATACATTTCACTTTTCTTATTTTGAACGAATATCATTTCATGCAATTCTAAAGCGAAAAATTTGGTTTCATCAAAAGCCAATAAAACCTTCTACTGATCTAACCAAGGCCATGTGTTTGGGTAAAAAATAATATTGAAGAATATAAGAATCTTTCATGGTGTAATCAGAACCCTAACAGATAAAATGAAGGGTTGCACTTGATTTTGATTGTCAACTTTAGATATTATACCATCAATAGGTACCTTTGTAACTACGTTTCTTAACTGTCATAAGTGTATTGGTAGACTGTTAGGTTAGGGTTTGTTGAATAATGTACTTGCAAAGTTGGCCTGCTCGCAGTCAGTTGAATGTCTGTTAGCAGATATTAAGCAGTCTACTAATAATCTAATGACTGCTAGTTTGCTTAAAGTCCAGAAAATTATTTAAAGTGGACTATGAAAATTAAGTGTTATCAATGTTATCAAATTTCACCCACCTGATGAAAATACTAAAATTATGGCAATATCACATCATGTCTGGCATACAAAAGGTGCATTGTGAGTTATAGCATCAGTGCTTATGGGTTTAATAAGCGTTAAAAACCCATCAAACTAACAAATGCAATAGTTGTACAGACACTAGACTAAAAACTGGTTTTATGGCTGAATGGTTGGAATTCCTGATAGATGAGAAGATCTTGCTTGTTTAGAATAAAGACATCTGAGCTCTCGCACCTATGGCTTATCACCTGTTGCCTCAAACAGTAAAAGCAGACACTGGTTTAAACCTTCATTCCCAGTGTGTCCCAGGGCAGGTTCGCCCATTGTCTCTCGAGGTTGTGTTTCAGCTCTGCCCTGATGTGTTCCAGCACTCGAGAGGAACTCAAACTAACACTCATCTCGACAGCCATATCTGACAAACCATGAAGACTGGTAGAGGAGGAAAACACAAATGTAAAAATAGCAGACCTGAAACAACACAAATCGCCCCTAGCAGCCCATCCGGCGGAGCGTCAGACACTTCCAGGCTAATGGGGTGAAATCTGTAAAGCTTTCATGTGCTTGGTGCGTCTCTGACAGCCACTGAGCACCAGATCCTTTGAGCTTCAAGGGCAGCCATTTTAAGAGCAGCAATGTGTGCTGAGGTGTTGAGACAGAGCGTAACATGGACTCCCAGATCTGATCCTCTCGCTGCCACTGGAGAGCAGCTGACAGAGATCTATCTAGCAGATGTAACGCACCCAAAACCTTCCGCCTGCACAGCTCAGCAGAAGCACAGGGAAAAACCTTCTGGCGTGCCAGCCTGAGCTCAGCGTGTCATAGTTTCAACATCTTGGGATATTAAAAAAACATATCACATTTTACATGTGGCAGAAGCTTTTACCCAAAGTAATTCACAGAGCATTCAATGGTGTGCAAATGGGGAATGTACAGCGCAGGGCAAAAGACTTTGCCACATTAGACGCTTCTCAAAAACACTTGGCTATAACACTTGTGGAAACTTCTCCAAGACGTTAGAAGAACCTACCAGCAAACTTTCCTATAAATGGTGCACAGGTGTATTTAGGACAAAGCAATGTGTGGACACACCAAATATCAACATGATAAATAAATAACTCTTACAAGCGGGGCCTAAACTTCTTGAAGTACTGTATCTTGGCGACTGGTTGTTGACTGGAGAAGTTTCCTACTGGCACATTAAAGTAAATGACATGAATAATTTTGTCAAGCATCTTGTATGCCAAAGACTTTAACACAGTATATGAGAATTGCGAGATCTAACAGTTTTCATGTGTACATTTTTGCAATTTTTTAAATCTTGCGTTTTTTCCCCATTTACTGTAAGAATTTGTCATGGCACCATGTTTTCCAATACTTCAACTCAAAATATTTTTTCCAAATAAGTTACACAAGATTCAACTAGACAAGATACAGTATGTTGAAATGACTTGCTCAGACAATCTGATTATAAACTAAAACTTGAGTTCAATTGCTGCTTTAAAAGTTTTTTTTAGTATCCCACTTCCCTCATCTTTTTTTAAACATGAATAGCCGCTTACATTAATATCTTAATTTCACTGCTGTCAATACTAAATTAAAAGACATTTTGTCACCATGACCCTTAACCAGTCTAACTGTAACTGACTAGTCTTATCTGGTTGACTGCTGACTTGTTGGTTTTGTCCATGCACTCTCACAGGACAGAGTCAAGAGTCTCTCATGTCCTCAAAACGAGCTTAGAGGAACTAAAGCTTCACGAGGGGGTCTAAAAATGCAAAGCATGCCTGGACTTCCCTCTTTCAGAGCTCACAAAACATCTGCAGCCTTGGGCTAAGAATGAGGAAGACCAGAGAGCAATGGGAACAAAAACTTGTCCGACCAGGACACCTGCGAGACCTTTCAATCCCATCGCAAACCAGATTCCAAAGTCTACTGATGTTAGTTAATCACCAACCGGCTGACCTGCCTTATACAGCCTCCTCTATACAGATCCCAGCGCAGCCGCCCCTCTCAAACACACTCGCAGAATAAGCCAACATTAAGCTGATTAGAAGTAGAAGGGTTTTGTCCTTAACTGTTTGCCCACCATCCCACACAACAGAGGAACAGATGGGGTCATGACTGAAGATTACACTCTCTGCCTAAACATTCACATTCTTCATTATATTCACCAGAAACATCTAATCAGCTCTCATGAATGAATAAAGACGCACTTATTAACAACATTTTCAGCAAATTCATTGAGGGTTGATGGTACAAAATGTATTAAATGGTTCAAGACCTTCAAAATACACAATATATATATATATACATATATTTTCAATTATTTTTTAAGTTACACTTTTCACGTCCGGGTCATTTTTGACCCGGATACATATGGTGTCCCATGGACCATTCTCACATTTTTTCAGTGATGTAATGTAATGACGTAAAATACTTTTTATTTTATACAAAACCTATTTATGCATCTGTGTCTGCAGTTTAAATGCATCCATGTCTCCTCTGAGAGACATAAACTGTGTAAACACATCTAAATGCCTTTTCAGATGCAGATTCCAGAAATGTTTTCTTATGTTGGAATGAAAGACGCTAAACACAGATTAAGTGCTTCTTATTCTTACACAAATATACAAAATGGAAGAAATAGTTAAAACTGAAGACATTCTTGCTACTCAAGCGGTGTATGAACATTTACTTGTTTATCGCAAAATTGCAAAATTCGCTTTTTTGTATATCTCACACACCTTTGGGACTGAACTTTATTGATGAACCACTGCAGCATGAAAAACATATAACTTTTTTCATCTGAAAGTGTATGCAAGTAAAATTAATTTATTTTGTGTGAAAAATTTTCAGAGTAATATTTATGTTGTTTTGATGTTTTGTTAGAAATAAATATGCAAGTTTCATAAATGTGGACTGTTTTGGGCACTCGTGACTTAAGAATTACTGGTTTTATTAGTTTATGACAAACATACCCAGAACGAGAAAACAGTATATGATTTTGAGTGCATTATGAGGGTTAAAAACAGATATTTTAATTCCCAGTGGCACTGTTTCCTCAAACACTTCTCTGTCCTTCCACAGTCTGGAGATACAGGAACTGAAGATCTGGTTCTTTCACTTCATGTCTGTGCAGACGGGTGGAACGGGATCTTCAGCGTGCGGTTAGGAGCATGTGCAGATCTCACCGCAGGAACGACCGGTTATATAAGCTTATATAAACCACACGACAGGGTCGATCGACAGATCCAGGCCCAGAGCTGTCAAAAGTACTGCTTCTTCAGTTGATGTGGAAATAGAATGAGCATAAAGACAGCGATCTGAGTTCATTTGGGTTGATTTCCCCCCCAGGAGTGATTGACCAAAAGCAAGAGGTGTAATAGTGTGCAAGGCTGCAGAGGAACACAGGGTAACTTCTGAGAACTGAAGGCCTTTCTCACATCGGCTGATGTTAATGTTCAGGAGTTCTTCATCAGGAGAACACTGAATAACAGTGTGCATGCTCTCCGAAAACAGCTCATATGGACAAGCCAGAGGACTACTGGACAGATGAGACCAAAAGAGCATTTTTTGGTTTATATGAGCAGTGTTCTGTTTGGAGAAAAGAACACACTGCATTCCAGCACAAGAACCTCATCCCATCTGTGGAACATGGAGATGGTAGTGCCATGGTTTGGGTCTGTTTATCCCCTCGTAGAGCACACAAAGCTGCCCGAATAACCCTGGACTGAGGCTCTGTGCGTTCTGAAGCTGGAGAACGCTCCAGAACTCCTTCGATCGCACGGCGCTCCAGATCACGAGAGGCCAGAGAAGAAGAGGAAACGCAGCGAGACGTTCGGTTTCAGTCACGCTAGCCGAAACTTCTCATTACAGCAGGAGAAACAGCTCTGCTAACCTCCAGTTCCTCAAAGCGCTCGGTCATGTGCTGTCCCTCAATAGAGGAAGTCTCAGATGATTCTCATGATAAAGCTCGGGCCGTGCCAAAGACCTGCCAGATGAGATCAGACACACAAACAGTTCCTGTTCTCACTCCAGTTTCCTGATAAACCGGATTGAAAAAAGTGCCACGAGTAACTCATAACGACGACTCCAACCGTGTGCAGCATCACGTCAACAACAGCCTCCGAGAGCCTTCCAGAACCCAGGACAATATAAGATTCAGCTTCATGGGCTCAGAAATACACACACTACCAGACAAAACTCAAAGGATTTATTTAACCAAAAATTCAGGAAAAATCTGTAATATTATTCTAATGTAAATCATCTGTTTTCTGTGTGAATCTGTGTTAAAGTGTAATTTATTTCTGTGATGCTCCGCTGTATTTTCAGCATCATTCCTCCAGTCTTCAGTGTCACATGATCTTCAGAATAATCAGAATAACTGTTATAAATTACAAACGTTTGGGGTGAAATGAAAGATTATGATTATTTTCAACACTGATAATAACCAGAAATGTTTCTTGAGCAGTAAATCATCATATTATTCTGATTTCTGAAGATCATGTGACACTGAAGACTGGAGGAATGATGCTGAAAATACAGAAATACATTACACTTTAACACAGATTCACACAGAAAACAGATGATTTAAATAGAAATAATATTTCACATTATTACTGATTTTACTGCATTTTTCATCAAATAAAGGCAGCCTTGGTGAGCAGAAGCGACTAAATCACTTTAAAAAATCCAGACATTTGAGGTTTAATGTTATCATTTTAACACAATTTAACAAACAAATGCAAAGATCCGAATCTAATACAAGAACACAGAAACTCCCTCTCATTCGACGATCCAAACATGAATCAATACACATCACGTCGACTATTTCCCGACATTCACGTCAACAGATGTGAGATCTTCTGGAGTGATGTGCTCATAATCTTCTTCCTCCATCCAAATCATCTGCTTTCATGTTTCAAAGCAAATCCCTTCCAGGAAGCATATGGCAGCAGAAATAGGTCAGCCATTAACAAACCAACATGAAGCTTCAGAGACGCATCCAACACAAGCCCTTCCCAAGGGTCCAGTTAACCCCTTCTGCTCAAACACTAGCTCTGTTCTCCACTCGTCTGTCCATGAGCGAGACAATCAACCTCCCCAGAGACTCCACTCTCTATAAAACACACAGCAATGGACTGAGAGATCAGCAGTGTCCCACCAGAAACAGAAAACAGCACAGCTACGACACTGCTTCTACACAACGGCTCCGCAGACAACCAAATATTGGGTAAATATAATTTTAGACATTATTGAGTTGCTCTGTCTCACTCCTCTATGAATCAGTGTTGTGGAATGAATCGCATGAATGATTCAACGACTCATTTCTAAAAACAGCCGATTGTTTCGATCATCAGACTGGGTTCTTCAGCTCTAACACTGAAGATGACTTCAGAGCGGCTGAATGAGTTGGTTTGCGTGAGTCTCCTGTAATCAGGTGATAATCATTCACCTCAGGAGTTGCAACAGAAACCACTTCTTGCTCAACTCCGGAGGAGAGAAGACTGAGAGAAATCACAAACGTCATCGCATCCACAGGCATTCTTTACATGAACGCAGTGTTTTAGGAAACACAACTGTAGAACAGCATTAATAATCTCACATGACACAGGGTCTTAAAAGGGATCTTTCCAAGAAGGACAATTCTGACTTTATTTCTTCAAGAAAAGCTCAGTCTGGAGCATCTAGTCTAAGACTCAGCAGATTTCTAGCACACTTTCACAGCTCTATAACTAAAATATCATCAAAAGTCCAATAGTTATGATTATGAATTTCTAAAATATATATTCCTTGTATGTTTTTGTATTTTAATTGTTGTAGAAACTATCAGAAATGTTTCTTGAGCAGTGAATCATCATATTATTCTGATTTCTGAAGATCATGTGACACTGCAGACTGGAGGAATGATGCTGAAAATACAGCGGAGCATCACAGAAATACATTACACTTTAACACAGATTCACACAGAAAACAGATGATTTACACTAGAATAATATTTCACTGTTTTACTGTATTTTTGATAAAATAAAAGCATCCTTGGTGAGCAGCAGCGACAAAATAAATAATAATAAAAAAATCTTAATTATTGCATTTGAGGTTATATATTTTCATCTTGTGTTCGACTGATACAACTTAATTTTGTGGGTTCCAATTATTATTTTAATTATTAATAATTATTTTTACATTTTACTTATACAAAACGACTTATTAATAAAATAAAATGAATTTTAGTTTTATTTAAAAAAAACAAAAACAAATAAAAATAGTAAATTGTGACAAAAAAAAACAGCAAACAGATCAAAACAGTATAAAAAACGGCTGTATATAATATTAACACTTCATATTTGTATCAAATGATCTGTGTGTACTCTGTTGTAAATCGGGATGTTTCCAGTGCATCTGTGAGCTGCTGTTTCCAGTGAACAGGACACCACAAACCAGGACTATAATCAGAAAACAGGATGTCTACAGTCCTAAAAATAAAGCTTTTTACTGGCATCGATGGTTTCATTGAGAAACTTGAACATCCAGAACCAACAGCTCCAGCGTCTCTAACGCAGCCCAAACACTGAATCAGGCGAGATCTTCTGAAACAAGCGTCTCTAAACCGTCAGCATCTGAGCAGAAAACATCAGCGCCGCTTCAAACCAGATCCACCATTACACTGAACAATAAACACATTAGCATTTCAACCATTTCCACTCGAGCTGCTCGTACATTTGACCAGATATCACAACGAAACGCCAAGCACTGAATTAAAGAGAAGCATGACTCAAACAGTGTTTTGTTGTAAAACATACTCCGAAAAATCCCTGAAAATCAATGTGTAGTGAGTCTGACCACATGCTTCACATGAATCTTACACTTATGACCAAAGTCTCAGACACAATCTCCGCTCTGCAACACTGAAAGCGTCATTCTTCATCCTCTCTGAGCGTCAGTAATTGCCGGCCTCAGGCGTGGGAACGCTTCGTCTAATGATGATGGATGAAACTCTGGGAGATCCAACATTTAACAAGGTCACGTTTCCACGAGCACTTTAACACCCATCTGATCACCAAACACTCAGATATTACTTTAGCACATTTGATCATGGGTGTGTAACCTGTATTCTTCATCTCAAACCCAAATCATCTGAAAACACTCATTCTACAGTAATAGAAACTACAGCTCTATCCATATCTTGAGGGTGAAGAGTGAGTGAAGTTACTGAACAAATGCTGATTACGGGCTACACACACTATCCGTGGAGCTGTCGTCTGATCACGATCTGTTCAATGCATTTGAAACTTCTCCTTTAAAACTGGGAGAAAATGCAAGAAAACTCGAGAGAAACCCTACGCATGCTCATGAAGAAACCAGAATCTGAACATGAAGGATGTCAAACACTCAGATCTATAAATAGCAGCACAACATGCCGATGTCCCGTGTCCACATTCACACGCATCGCTCTCCAGAGACTCCACGGCACCCAACCGAACTCCTCCAGTAATATTACCTCACGGACGAGGGCTTCTTCAATATTTGATCAGACTCTGACACTGGCACCTCACACACCGCCGCTGAGGAACACAGACGTCTACAGTGATGCTGAAAATACAGCGGAGCATCACCGAAATAAATTACACTTTAACACAGATTCACACAGAACACTTATGATTTACATTAGAATAATATTTCACTATTTAACAGCATTTTAGAATGCATTGAATCAAATAGATGCAGCTTTAGTGAACGGAATAGTTAAAGACATTTAAACTCTTAATTACTCATATTAATCATGATAATAAGACGGTTATTGTAGTTTATATGCATCTCTGGTTGAGAAGCACTGCTATAAACCTCCTCTCACCGTCACATTAGACTCAAATAATCTGATAATAACAGCGTGTCTGGATGAGGAGGTTCTTATGTAAGTTTGTGAACTCTTAAATCATGCTCGATCAGCTCTGAGGAGAGGAAAGATCATCGTGTGGTCTCCAGAGTCTCGTTCTGGAGCAGATTTCAGACTGATCTGTGGTCAGAGGAACCAGCAGAACCCAGACGTCCTCACAAACTCAAAAACACATCCACATACTGTCACATCTGTGCTTCTGCAGTCTGATCACAGTCATCTCCAGAATACAATTCAACTATGAAACACAGTGTTTTAAACTCCACCAATCCACTAGAACAATCTACTGAACGAAAACAGTGTGAAGTCAATGAAGAAAACACTGTGGATTTCTGTTTTTATTGTGTAATAATAACAACAATATCTGTATTATTATTATTAGTGCTGTCAAACGATTAATCACATCCAAAATAAACGTTTATGTTTACATAGTGTGTGTGTACTGTTATATTATGCACATATAAATACACACACATACAGTATACTGAACATATTTACATGAGTATACATATTTGTTATATGTATATTATATAGAAATGTATTTAAATATATAAACATAACATTTCTCTCATGTGTGTGTGTTTACAAACATGCATAATAATTAAATAGACACATATATAATGCAAATAAAAGCTTTTATATTTGGAAGTGATTAATCATTTGTCAGCACTGATTATTACTATTCTCCTTCAGTTAAGCAGCGCTAGTTATGAGCCAAACCAGGTTATGTAAATAATCGCAGCAGAAGCTTATATAAACTATGCTTCTTTAGATAAGACCGAGTGTGTGAGAGACTCCAGCGCATCACGTCAAGAAAGCGTCCACTGAACCATTTCAATTGGCTTTTGTCTCTGTGTCTTCTCTCTCTGTCAGGACGCCTGAGGAACAACTTCTGTGTGTTTCGGCCTCGTCCCAATGAAAGGTCCATTTTATATCTCAGGTCACTCGACCGTCAAACTGGAAGGCCTTCAGCGTCCTGAAAGACTGAAACACAGCACGCTTCTGCTGCAGGACGCTCTCCTCACTAGAGCCTGATCTCAAGATGAGTTAGAGAGGAACGTTTGAGACGGAGCTGGCGTTACGATGGAGAACCAACATCATTACATCACACGACAGAAGTCAGGACGGACAGCGAAGAAAGCAGAAGGACGTCTGGAGCCACGGGACGCTTCTCTTTTACTGAAACACTCACTAACAGCAGAATACACAGCTGTAAGTGTGGAGTAAAGTCAACAGGTCCTACATCTACAGCTCTGAACCCTAGAGAGCTCCGTGCTGTCTACATAGGGCTCATATTACCAACATAGACTCGGCTCAGTAGAGTCTGACATTAACATGCTGCTTAGTTAGTGACAGGTAAAACCATCAGTTCTTCTTCTTTAACTGAGGAAGTGATCAGACACGCTTGCTCTGAGATTATACATGCACTGAAAACACTTGTTAAACCCGAAGCCCTGTAAAGAGCCGCTCTTTCTGATGATGCTGTGTATGTAGGGCTGGGAACAGCTCAGGTTTACTCTGTTGACTTCAGCCTCATTGCTTCATCATTAAAAATAGATCATGCCTTTGTGTGTTTGCATTCGTTTTCTGTGTTCAACATGAGAAAGAGACAATACAGAGCTTCACTGAGAGTCATGAACAGATCTCCACCCATCTACATGATCAATGTTCAATACGACACCACCCATCGCTGACAGTGTGTGTTCCCTCCAGAGGAGTGTTTTACTGAAACAGAGAGGAACAGACTGGAGCTTCATGAAAGTGGGTCACGCTGAGTTTGAACCAGGACCATCATCATCATCATCATCACCGTGTGCTCAACAGTTGCATAAGACGCTTTCAGCTTTTCCAGGTCAGACGCTCGACCAGATCAAAGTCCTTACTGAGAAACCACACACATATCCCCTAAAATCCTCCCTGAAACACAGCTGAGACTGTTGGAGGAGGAAGAACTCGAGACAAATTAAATCATCCATAAAACACTACAAGCTGTTTGTTGCATTCTATCAGCAGTGAAAACATGAAGAAGAGTGACCTCACAGCCTCGATCCACCTGGAGAAGCTGCTGAGAAACACCAGACAGCAGCAGGACACGAGAGAAACCTGTCTGCCCTGACATCAGAGACGGGCCTCCATTTTGAGCTGCTCTGGCCTGCGTCTGTCGCATTGAGAGTGTGTGTGTGTGTGTGTGTGTGTGGAGCGCTGTCTTTGTCAGCGGGATTTCACAGTGGCCAGAGCGATTGCAGAAGGACACACACACACACACACACACACACACACACACACAGTCAGAGCCAATGGAGAAACAACCGCCTTCTACCAAAAAAGCTTTGACGGTGTGCAACGCTGAACATGACACACACACACACACACGTCAGATTATTACCCTTCAGCCAGACAAGTGCACAAACATTCATCTCACTTCCAGCCGGGAGCTTCAGATCTGCTCCCAAACACACACAGGTGCATAAAGAGAAGCGAAAGAAAAGTTGAGCGTGTGCAAGTTCTTCGGTCTTTGAGCCATGCATGCATTCACTAAAATGAAACTAAACTTAATTTCTGAGTCTGTGAGATGATCTCCAGAGGAGCGTCTGTAGGCCACTCTAGAACATTACTGACACGATAAACTCAACGTTTTACTCCAAAAGCGATATCGCGGTTTACCGCGGTATAATATATGATCGCGGGAAAACTTCAGGCAGAATCGCGTGCGAACGAGCGTGAAATGTGAGCGACGCGCGTCCAGCTCCACGCAGGGGGCAGTGACAGCAGAAGTCCACCTTTGTTCTCCAGACTCCATTTTCTGGAGAAGCCTCGGTGTCATTCTACACCTGCGGCGACAAACACCTGGAGCGCGTCGCGGGAAACGACACGGTGTTATCACGCTACACTGAAACACTCTGGTCACGTCACGGGAGCGTCGCGTCGCGTCGCGTCCGTCTGTGACTGCCTGACTAATGGACGCGGAGCTCCGAATCCGTGCAATGGCTTCCAGAAAGCGCCCGTCACATTGCGTTTCACCGCTCGGACGCGCTCACCGGCGGCGCGACGCGGAGACGCTCCAGCAACGCGTCACTGCACGAGCTCCAATGTGCCCGTTTTTGGAGGATTCGCTCGGTTTGGGCTCCTCTCGGGTCTGGGAAGCATTAAAAGCGCATTTCCAGGTCGCTCTCCACGGATCCCGAGCTCCAGCGCGGTTTATGGAGCGAGGCGAGCTGAGAAACCGAATACTCACGGCTGGATCCTGGATCTTCTGCGAACTTGTTCCCGGTCTAGAGCTGCAGGATGTTCGCCATCTTCCCTCTCGCTTCTCCTCCTCCTTCCTCTTCCTCTTCTTCTTCTTCTTCTTCTTCAGTGCAGCAGCTGCAGATGACCTGAGCTCCGGCTGTCTCTGAATAATGAGCAGCCTCAGAGACAAGGAAGACAATCTGCTCAGCAGGCAACACAAAGAAGTTCTGGAGTCTAGCAAGCACCAGAGGGTGCACAAGAGTTTGCGATGAGACAGAGAGACAGGAGGAAGGTCCACAGAGCCTCTCATGACTCCAGCAGCAGTGGAGCTCAAACATGGAGCCTCACGGCGCTCGCGACGCGTTATCAGGCGGACGCGTCACTCCAGCCCTCGCGCGCGTCTCTCGGGTTCTCCAGCAGCAGGAACCTTTCCTCGGGGTTCGCGGGTCTGGAGCAAGTTTTCCAGCGCAGTTTAAACACCACAGTCACGTGATGATGTTTAAGCGTCACAGAGTCCAAATAAATGTTTCTTTATGAATCTCGTGGATGTGTTTGTGTAGATGATGATTTCATCTGGTGTACAATGTTCTCCAGTGATGCTGATAATATCTCATGTTTTAACACATCTGACTACAGGGAACGTTCTCACAATGTTTTTTAAGAGTTAGTGATATTAATCTAAGAAAACAAATATTTAATGGTACGTTAATGTTATTTTTATAAGCTATACATTCTCTAAATGTTGAGAAAACGTTAATACAACAACGTTTTTTAAGAGTTATATTGATGTTAGGAAAATGTTCTTATTTTATGGAATCTTTTATATGATTTATATGATAGAATTGATCAAATCTATAATATTTTATATTAATTATATCTCATACATAACATTTGATGTAATTTGTAATTGAATGTTCTCATAATGTTGAGAGAAAACGTGTTATATTTGAGAAAAATATTACGTTTTTTTTTTAAACTTTGTATGAAACATTTTTAAAACAATGTTCTAATCACAACAAGAAAACTAGACATTGTAACGTTCTTAGAATATTGAATGTTAATGTTCAAATAACATTTTATGTAGAGTGAAAATAAAATGTAAGAAAGGTTTTTGTAACCTTTAAAAGAAATGCTATAATCATGACAAGAAGCTATAGACGTTTCAACGTTTAAAAACCATTTTAAAACAATGTTCCCACATCATTTTTAATAAAGCTTGTTTGTTGTGGTTGTGGCTGAGTAGAAGGAACACATCTGATCTGATTCCCATCTGAAGCTGTTAAACAGATAATGAACATGTATTCAGTTTAAACAGTGCCTGAATACATGATGCAGAACATCATTCACAATCAGACTGCATGCTGGGAAAAACCTGCACGCTTGTTTCCTCCGTTCGTCTCTTGACACAATGGTTAATTAGATCTTTAGCTGCTCTTAACGACTAATTCATAAATCATAACTCAATGTCCTGACTGACACAGAACACCAGTAAGTGTGACAGAATCATAAATCTGTGTTACTAGCGATGTTTTCTGTTTCAGCTTTGAATGACATGCAGCATGATGCTCGACTCAGATGGTCATGGGTTCGATTCCCAAGGAATGCATGAACTCTCTTTTGGAATAAAGAGTCTTCCAAACACGTAAATTTAAATCCAATGCAATAAATGCATCAACATGTGAAGAATGTGTCAGTAAAGTCAAACTTAAACTTGGTAAAGAGCACTTAAACTCAAAATAAAACCAACGTATATCGATGAAAGAGAGCAGAAGATTAGTCTCAGGTGAGTTCTAGATCTTTTTTACCTGTCGACTTCACCGCGTCATGTTTCAGGTAAATATTTGGACACAAAGACAGGTGTAATAGACAGCGCTGATCAATTACCAAAGTATTTCCCCTCAGGACTCACACCTCACTAATTGTGTTTCACATGTTTAGCAACGTCTTAGAAGAGCAGCGCAGTCATTACTGTCCTAAACACCTGACAAAAGTTAGATAAACTGACAGATGTGACTACACTGTAAAAAATTTACCGTAAAATTTACAGTAACTTACTGGCAACAATTAGCCAGTAAGTTACTGTGAATATGTTTTACAGTAAGGGTACTGTAATTCTATTTACAGTATTTTATGTATACACTGTGAAATCAAAAACAATTAAATACTGTGATTTTAGTTGTATTTACAGTAACTTACTGGCTAATTGTTGCCAGTAAGTTACTGTGAATATGTTTTACAGTAAGGGTACTGTACTTCCATTTACAGTATTTTATGTATACACTGTGAAATCAAAAACAATTAAATACTGTGATTTTAGTTGTATTTACAGTAACTTACTGGCTAATTGTTGCCAGTAAGTTACTGTGAATACGTTTTACAGTAAGGGTACTGTACTTCCATTTACAGTATTTTGTGTATTCACTGTAAAATAAAAAAAACAATGAAACACTGTGATTTTAGTTGTATTTACATACAAAAAACAGTTAAGCACTGTTTTTATGTATTGTATGCAATACAGTACTATAAGCAGTAGATAACAGTTAATCACTGTAAATTCAGTTTCTCACTGTACAATTTAAATACTGTATCACTGTGACTTAATATTAGCCATCATTAAAAGAATCACCCATATTCTTAAACCCTGCAATCAACTGCAGACAATAAGAAAATTGTTAACAGTTATTTATTTAAAAACATTTGGTGAACAGGAATGACAAAACAGGTACAACATAAAGGGATAATTGACACTGGACAACATGTCATTATGCCATCCAAAGTTAACGAACATTCTGTGTTTGTAATTTTTAATGGCGTGAAGTCTATTATCTGCGTATTCTACTGTTGCTAAATTTAATTACTGACTTAAGAAAATTTTACAAAACGAGGCTATTTCATTACAAGTTTTGTAAAGTTACAGAGCAAACTGTTACTAGTTCATTCACTAGTTCCACATGACTGGTTGCTATGGCAGAACAATAACGCAAATTGATACAACACGGTCAAAATATTTAACTACTTTGAAGCTTTTTAAATAACTGATTATTACCACATTCTAAAGAGTAATAAATAACACTATGGCAATACTGAAATAAAATAAAACATTGAACATTTAAAAAAAAAAAAAAAAAATTTAACATTTGCATGAACATTTAAAACAGAAAGGAAAATAAACTTCCCCTGCCACTATGGCCTCTTGCATGCCCTGACCTTGGAGACCTAGAATCCTAGTTGGAGCCCTGAAATTAAAGAAGAAAACACATTAGATCAGCTGAATGGTTTCGAAAATGGTAAAACTAAACTGTTTAACTCTGGGGGAGTTGTAAAATGAGCCTATTTCCAAAAAAAGGGGAGTGTTCTTTTAACAAATACAACTTTTTATTTTAATAATGTAGGCTACTAGTAAATAGTGAAATTAACATTTAGAAAGATTAATAAATGCTGTAGAAGTGCAGTTTATTATTAGTTAATGTTAACTAATGTAGTTAACCAGTTTAATAAATCGAACCATATTGTAAAGTGTTACCAATTTGTTATACACCGATTCAGACGACTCGCGAGTTCAGTGTTGGACAGATCAGTTGTTTTAACCATTCATTAAATGTAATCAGTTCAAATGAGTCATTAGTTCGAGAATCGGACGTGTCAGTAGCGGACTATGGCACGCGCTTTATTATCCCGGGAGTTTAGGACATTGCACAAGATTTTTGTCAACACAGGAAACATTTCATCACTGGATAGTTTTTTGTTTGTTTATTGAAAGTGTTTATATTTCAGGTGATGCAGAACAATTTTCAGAGTACATAAGGCAACGTTTTCTTTAGCACAATTCACACCCAGCGGTAATTCAGGGGAAACAAAATCTCTGAATGCTCGACATGAACTTCGGTCTTCCGATCTTTTACCATCATGTCAATTCTCAATTGATTTTGATTAATATTTAGATTTACATTTATGCATTTAGCAGATGCTTTTATCCAAAGCGACTTGCAGTGCATTCAGGCTAACATTTATTTCCTAACATGTGTTCCCCTGGGAATTGAACCCATAACCTTTTGCGCTGCTAACGCAATGCTCTACACCACTGAGCCACAGGAACATGCCTGAGGGAGCGAGAGAGAGCAAGACAGTTTGACGACTGTGAGAGTGCGTGCGCGGCCAGGGCTCTCTGCTCGTTCTATCAGTAACATGCGCCCTGTCACAAGTGCAGCAGTCATCTACATCACACCATTCAAATGGCTTTGGCGGGACAAAAATTCGTTTTGGCGGCTGAGAGAAATGGAGGGTGAGTTAATAATTTTCTTTTAACTGAATAATGAAACGCAATTCAGACCCTGATATTTATCTATCACCCAAAAGCCGGTATTAGTTTTCCTACACTGTTCATAGGCTTGCAGCCTCCATGTTACAGCTAATGCTGTGAGATTTTATGCATGTTAAATCTTAAACATAAAATAACCTGATCATGTTTGATCAAGGCAAGCGACTGTTCTGACTTGCATAAAAATCCTCTCTATTCATTTGAAATATAGAGTTGGGTTCTGTTTTAATGTACCCAAGTGTACCTAAAATAAAAAGAGTTTAATATACAGGTTTGTGGCTCTTAATTTCTTATTATTAATTTAAAATCAAGAATCGAAAGCTTGCGAATCGAAATCGAATTGGAATATCTGAATCGTTAAGGTTTTAATGGTATTACTACTCTTACCGATACGGCTTCGATCGATCGATCCGATACTTTAACGGTATTCTTGTCGGTACTCTTTGATAAATATATATATATATATATTATATATATATATACACATAACAAAAGATAAACAATTAACAAAGATACACATTATATAGGCCTACACAGTGCTTTCATTTCAGGAAGGTCTACTACTGTTCAGGTATGGTCTAAACAGAATTCTAGTAAAGCAATCAAATGTAAAATAACGCTGCATCGTTTATCATAGATAGATTAATGCTTATTAAAGCTGAAGTTATTCATTTAAGCCTTTTTTTTGTTTAATTCACAGTAATGGTGCAATCGTCAGCATGTTTATTAGACACTGACCCTTTAAGACCGAGTGCAGATCTAATAGGCGACTGATGCGCTATATTTTCTGACAACTATTTCCATACCTACGTCCATTTTAGACATATTTTTGTGTACATTTGCTAGTTTAGATGTGCACATGAAACTGAAAGTATAATTTGCTCATCTCGTTGCGTGCGCCACCTTGGGAACAGCATCTCATGAGCATATTTTTGTGCTATTAATAGCTCTTTTTATTATTAAACGCGTCTCCACAATTTAGCAACAGTAGCTAGACTGCATTTTACAACAATCACTGAATGCTGAATCTGATTCTGTCATGACGTTTAAGTTTTAGGGAAAAATGAGAGCGTAGCCTACTGCTGCAAAGGGAATTAAGTTGCGCTATACAGAATGCAGCTATAGTTTTTAATGGTTTTACCTCAAATATATTATTATTATAATCTTTGGAAGCCAAAATCTAAAATAAAATCAGAGTAATCACAAATCTGAAGTGTAACCAGGCTATGTTTGAATGTTTAGTTCTGTCCTCCAACGTCACTCATTAGGGCTGTCATGTGCGCACTGTGGACATCTCTCTGTCTCGGACTGCGAATAGCAAAAATGCATCACAGACAAATGGTTTAATATTATGGTATATAGAAAAGGTTGGCGAAATAAAACGTCTTTATAGCAATAATAACATTACGTGTATTTTTCCAAGTACCAACAGCATAACCGATAACGTCCGAGCTTATCGATACATCGGTCTTTCAAAATTCAGCCCCGGGGCCCGTTTAATACCAGCTTTCGGTACCCACCCCTACCCAGCCCTATATGTTAATGGAATATTTTTATGAATGAAGGCGTGTATCACTGATATTAGTAATATAGCTACTGATGTCTCGATGAAAATGTTTAAGAATCAGTATCAGTTTTGCAAAAATGAGAATCAATTAAAATAAAAAAATCTATATTTTTTTACCCAGCCCTAATAAATAAGGTAACAGTTTATGTTTTACTTACATATATGATTTAGTCAATCAAGAGCAATCAACAAGTCTCTCTCTCTCGTCAGTTAACGTTGATAAGCTACATTGTCTTGTTTGACTTTCTTTGCCATTTACATCTGACTGAACTACAAACTTTCCAATGACGTTTGGATAAATGGATGCGCTCAACTAGCTCACGCGTCTGTCCTGCTGCACGCTCAAGCCACAGCACGTTTTTCTCTTATCAGCTCGCGCACCAAAGCAATGTGTGTTACTATATTTCGTTTAATATTTCACTAGTAAGATAGATTTACTTCATATACTGCCTTTTTTATCCCCATTATACCCTCTGTTGTCAGTGTTTCTTTTTCTAAACACAAACACTATTTACACGCCTGGTATCGGTTGTTGGTATCGGAGTAAAAAAAATCATTTTTACGAGTACGAGAACATTGAGCTTAGTATCGGCCCGATATCGATACCAGTATTGGTGCATTCCTAATTATTATTATTATTATTATTATTATTATCAAATTATGATTAATTATATTAAACCCACAGATACCTATATTATTAATTGTATTATAATTATTATTAAAGCTATTATCAGAACCTCACCTGTATCTAGTCAGTTAGCAAATAGAACTCCGTGAAGTCCCTGATGAAGGAGATTACATGGGGGTTCATGTATGAAGTCTTCCGCTTCACCACTCTCCCAGTCGTCTTGCTCATCTGCTCCTTGGCAGTGCACTTGTTGGAGTCAGGATTAATCCTGACTAAAAACCTATGAACATGAGTATAGGAATTAGGGGATGGGACAATATGCGCACATTACTGAATAACTGTAAGTGCAGTGAGCAGTGTAGAATCATACATAAAGGCCAGCTGACAGAGGCATTTCACATCTCAACAGGAGTTAGTCAAGGCTGTCTACTTTCTCGATTACCATTCCTCTTCGAAGGACGACTAGATCATGCGGCCGACTAGATCATGCAGCCGACTAGATCATGCTGCAAGCCACTGACAACAGGCGCAATGGGATCCAATGGACCCCATTTACACAACTGGACGACCTAGACTTTGCAGATTATATCACATTACTGTCCCAAAAACACCAACAAATGTAAGAGAAACTGAGAGGGGTAGAACAGAAGTCAGCTGAGACAGGTCTCCACATTAGCACAACGACCAAAGTGCAAACAGAAAGACACTGGCCAGCTTGATGGTTAACCACAAGAATGGGCAAGGCAAGAGCTGCATTTGACACTCAAGACCAAACTACGGCTATTCGACTCAAGCATTAACACCATACTCCTTTAAAGATCTGAGACGTGGAAAACAACAGAGAACCTCCTGAACAAGCTACAATTCTTCAACCAGAAGATATATTCTCAACATCAGATGGCCTGAAAAAAAAAATGAAGAATTAAGAGCTTAATTACTCCCAAAAGGTTTTATGTAAAAAATATAGTGTGT
The DNA here is from genome assembly GCF_023724105.1 of Carassius gibelio. NCBI lineage: Eukaryota > Metazoa > Chordata > Actinopteri > Cypriniformes > Cyprinidae > Carassius > Carassius gibelio. Next base: position 29,178,207 of record NC_068416.1, on the reverse strand, counting down.
ACATGCCCAACAGTCCTCCTAAAGCATTCAAATTGTTAGGAGGCTTCAACCTACACTATTTAGATACTCAGATACTTTACATAATAGGGCTGGGCCATAAAACATTAACAATATGTATCGCGATAGACATGTAATCAATATCAATAAAAAATGCGTTCGATAAAACGTTCGATTTTTTTTTTTCTTTGCATGAACAAAGGCACTCACTCACTGGTAACCTAGCAACATAGGGAGTAACACACTACCAGCCAATCATGTAACAGTTTAGTTGCACCATATTGTTGTCTTGTGTTGGATTCTTCAATAACAGAACTGACGTGGAGTGATAAGTGGAAAGCCTTGTTTGATCGGTGATGTAGATAAGATGACTGACTGCTGCGCCAATTCTGACAGGCAAGCGCATGTTACTGAGAGAACGAGCAGAGAGAGAAAGAGAGCCCCTCCTCCGGCATCGCGCGCACACTCTCAGTCTTCAAACTGTCTTGCTCTCTCTCCCTTCTTCGCGCATATTAATTAAAATTGATATTACCATCAAAATCAATTGAGAACTGACACAATGATAGGTCGGAAGACCGAAGTTTCAGGTGAAGCATTCCGAGATTTTTTTCCCTGAATTACCGCTGGGTGTGAATTGTACTAAAATAACGTTGCCTTATCTTCTCTGAAAAGCGTTCAGCACATTCAGCTGACATAAACCACACTTTAAATAAACGACAAACACTATCCAGTGATGAAATGTGTTCTGTGTTAACACAAATCTTGTGCGATGTCCTAACTACTGGAATAATCACATGTGCTGTCACTGCGTCATGATAGGTGCGCATTATATTTTCCTGCTTTTTTGTCCTTTGCCAATCACACCATTGGTTGCTATTGCTTCCTCAAAAAACTTAATTTCTTTTCCACTGAAGAAAGAAAGAAATTTTCGTTTTGAGGTGAACTAATCCTTTAAGTTTAAAATAAAAATGTTTAAATGTAATATATTTTTCTCCTGGTCCTTATTTTAAATAGGTCATAAAAATATCAATAATTATCGATATCGACCAATATGAAACACTTATATTGTGATACAGTTTTCAGCCATATCGCCCAGCCCAATTACATAACATTTTAAATAGGGGTGTCAAAATTTATCGTTTCTACGATGCAGATGAGGACGATACGGTATCGGTTCAGTAATAGACCATAACCGATTATAATGTACTGACACTTTTCTGACGTCATTTGTCGCGGTAGCATACAATGGCAGAGGGAGGCGAGACGCGAGTGCGAGTAATTAAAGATGCTCCAACTACCTTTAAAGCCTACATCTGGGCACATTTCAGCTTTTATGAACAACCTGGTAAGCACATCCTGAAGAAGACGCACTTTGTGCACTCATGTCACGCACAAATAGAATATGCAGGAGGTAATACCACTAACTTGATAAACCACGTTAGCCGTTTTCACCCCGAGCTGTTAACGCCTGGCAGAGTCTGATTGCTTTTAGAGATGCACGGACGAGCTCCAACGCTGAATCCACAGCCAAAAATAAATCATCCACCCGCCCCAACAATTTTCTCTGACTTAAGTATCCGCACCCGATGGTCAAATTACTATTATTCTGTGTTGTTATGCGTGATTATAAATGGATGATAGTTACCTTCAACAGCGGACTCAGCGACGGTTGATGCGTGAATCTTTAATGGTAACATAATACACCGATTAATAAACGCTGCTTTTAAATGAATATTTCTTTAAAACAATTTATATGACAGATTTTTCTTTTCTTAATGGCATAAACAAGCTTTACTCCCAACTGGAATGTCACTGTTTCAACAGGCGAGCACACACACGCGCACTCATCACTTTTGAAGAAAAATGTCAAATTGAGTATGCGGTACATCGCGATGCATTGTGATATCGAATTGAACTGAATCGATGACATGATAATCGTAATCGAACCGAACCGTGAGACCAGTGTCAGTTCACACCCCTAATTTTAAAGGGAGAAGATGATTTTGAACAGCTTTTCAATTGTCAATTTGCTTTTACACTGTAATCAAACTATTTAAGATAAAAAATACCTCTGAACAAACTCCAGTGTTGTGCTGGCTTCCACCTGATACTCTAGGTTGAATACATAGTAACAGGCGAAGAGAGCGGCCAAGGCAGTGGTGAAGTCTGCCATGTGAGCACCAGGTGGGATTACGACCCTCCCCTCGATCGACAGCATCCATTTTTTTGCAGTCAGGATTGTCTCTCCTTAGTAAAGACAAGAGTCATCACAAATTATATTTCATAGTAATACATTCTATAAAAGATTTTCTCCACATAAATTATTGTAAAAACAGGGCAGGGAGCATACATATCTTCGAAGCAATGCATTAAAGGGTTAGTTCAGCCAAAAATGAAAATTATGTCATTAATGACTCACCCTCATGTCGTTCCAAACCCATAAGACCTCCTTTTATTTTCGGAACACAGTTTAAGATATTTTAGGTTTAGTCCGAGAGCTCTCAGTCCCTCCATTGAAGCTGTGTGTACGGTCTACTGTCCATGTCCAGAAAGGTAATAAAAACATCATCAAAGTAGTCCGTGTGACATCAGATGGTCAGTTAGAATTTTTTGAAGCATCGAAAATACATTTTGGTCCAAAAATAGCAAAAACTACGACTTTATTCAGGATTGTCTTCTCTTCCGTGTCTGTTGTGAACGCGACTGTTGACGTACGACGCTGCTGACGTGTTTTCTGGTGCAACCAATAACAAAGAAAACACGTCAGCAGCATTGTACGTCAGGGGCGTCACTGCAGTGTTGTGAACGCGCTCACAACAGACCTGGAAGAGAAGAAAATGCTGAATAAAGTCGTAATTTTTGTTATTTTTGTAGCAAAATGTATATTCGATGCTTCAACAAATTCTAACGGACCCTCTGATGTCACATGGACTACTTTGATGATGTTTTTATTACCTCTCTGGACGTGGACAGTATACCGTACATACATTCTCAATGGAGGGTCAGAAAGCTCTCGGACTAAACCTAAAATATCTTAAACCGTGTTACGAAGAGGTCTTACGGGTTTGGAACGACATGAGGGTGAGTCATTAATGACATAATTTTTATTTTTGGCTGAACTAACCCTTTAAAGGAACACTCCTTTTTTTTGAAATAGGGCTTATTCACATTATTTCCTACATTTAGATAGGTGGGCAAATGCATTTTTGTGTCAGTGCATGCATTGTTTTAGTTTGACTGGGTCGGCGTTAGCTTAGCTTAGCACAATGAATGGAATCCTTTGTTGCCAGCTAGCATGGCCTGAGTAAAAGTGATCAAAAAAATAAAAAAAACCCCACCTAATTACTTCTTGTGGCCTTCGTATTCACAATGAGTACAAATAGCGATCCAGATTAACACTAGGCGATTTCCTAGGCAGATATTGACTTGGGACTATATTATGGGGAAGCACAGGCGAAGCACTGCTGCTTAGGCGAAGCACTGCTACTTCGGCGCAGAGATATCACGCAACACATGAAATCCCACGACTTCCGTCAACATACCGGCGTGAATAGTAGCTGCCTGGCTATTTTCCTTACAGTACACGAATGGCGATGAACATGGCTGATTTTGAGAGAGACGAAGAGGGTGACTTCTCAGACAGTCAAGAACAGTCAAGACAGTCAATACCTATTTGAACCAGAGTTTACAGAAGACGAGCTGCGTGCTTTGGAAATAGAACGACAGGAGGAGGAGGTTGCGTTCGCTCAACAGCCTGAGGACGTGAGGATGAGAGCCAACATGAACTGGTGGTGTGAATGTGGGGGAATATGCCAATCTATGCCGACGGAAATAGAGTGTCTGTGCTGTAGAGAGTGGGACATGTTTTTGCCATTGATGACCAGGCTCAACACGTCAAATCAAGATGAGCGTGCCCGAAGTTGTGTGTGTCACATCTACAGAGGATTTCACGGCGCTGATCCATTCTGCAGTACTCGATTTTTTTTTCCGGTGTGACAAAGTGAACTGGAAAAAACGCCCCACGCCGAATGGACCAAATGGACAGCTGTCCACAGAGTAAGTGATTATTTTAATCATGACGCATGTATAGATCGACCCATATTATACCTGTATTCACATAGAGTTGATGTTTTCATGTGTTGCGTGATATCTCTGCGACGAAGTAGCAGTGCTTCGCCTGTGCTTCCCCATGATATAGTCCCAAGTCAATATCTGCCTAGGAAATCGCCTAGTGTTAATCTGGATCGCTATTTGTACTCGTTGTGAATACGCAGGCCACAAGAAGTAATTAGGTGGGTTTTTTAAAAAATTTTGATCACTTTTACTCAGGCCATGCTAGCTGGCAACAAAGAATTCCATTCATTGTGCTAAGCTAAGCTAACGCCGACCCAGTCAAACTAAAACAATGCATGCACTGACACAAAAATGCATTTGCCCACCTATCTAAATGCAGGAAATAATGTGAATAAGCCCTATTTCAAAAAACGGTGGAGTGTTCCTTTAAAGGATTAGTTCACCTCAAAATGAAAATTTCCTAATAATTTACTCACCCCAATGCCATCCAAGATATCCATGTCTTTCTTTCCTCAGTGGAAGAGAAATTAAGTCTGATTAAAACATTTCTGGATTTTTCTTCGAATAATGGACTTCAATTGTAACCAACGTTTTGAAGTCTAAATCAATGCAGTTTCAAAGATGAAGTGCTTCAACGGGCTGTGCAGGATCCCAGCTGTGGATTAGGGTTTTATCTAGCGAAATGATTGGTCATTTTCTAAAAAAAAAAATTATAATAATTTATATACTTTTTAACTACAATTGTTAGGATTGAGCTGGGAACTACATGTCGAAAGGTTGCGCTCGATATCGCCGGTGGAAATACACAAAGATGGCCAGCGAAATGGAGCGCGACCTTTCGATGTGATGATGTAGTTCCCAGCTCAATCCTAACAATTGAACTGCATTGATTTGGACTTCAAAACGTTGGTTACAATTGAAGTCCATTATTCAAAGAAAAATCCAGAAATGTTTTCCTCAGACTTAATTTCTCTTCCACTGAGGAAAGAAAGAGATGGATATCTTGGATGGCATTGGGGTGAGAGTAAATTATTAGGAAATTTTCATTTTGAGGTGAACTAATCCTTTAAGCAGCAATAACTGGTTTGCTGATAGAAAAACTATGAGTGATACAGGCATAGCAAGCAATCTGAAATAGCAATCACGACATTATAGGTGGCTACTAAAGATGAGAGATTACTCCACATAACTTAAATTTGGAGTGACTGTGCTGTTACTGACTGGTGCAGAAGCAGAGAATGACACAACACACATTCACTAGTGTTTTCCAGAAACTTTGCTTTGCTTGTGCCCTAACCATTCAAAGGATTCGTTAACATTGAATGTGAAACTTACCAAGCATGATGATCCTTGGAGTGACTGGGAGAGACAGCTGGGCCTCTGCGTCTGCGGGAGTGGTAGTCTCCTATGCCAGCAAAGATAAGAGTTACTTGAAACAAGGTAGACTGTATATTATCTCTAGGATAGAAAAAGCTTTTTGAAATTTGTTAATAAGGAAGCAATGAGCAATGGTCCTTTTTTTTTTTTTGCTCTGAAGGTTTGTGAAAGGTTTACACAAAAAATTAACTAAGTACCACAATATCTTTATCAATTACAACACTACATCAATTTTCTCTTAATTAAAATATTGTGCTCACAGTGGACAACAGTGACTTTACCCAGCATTTACCCAGGAATTGAGATAGAAGCTTGCACCATGTGGGTTATATTGTGAGGTGAGGTCTATCAAGGAAAAAGTGCTCAACCACCAATAACATAAACCTGACACAAACCTGTATTTACTTGAAAAACTGGAGGTTCGTCAACCTGCATTAACAATTTGAGGGGGGGGGGGGGGTTCACTCTAATCAGGGAAAATGATTCTTCCACAATAAATGTGACAATTAATTGTTGAAAACTCCAAATAAAAGATTTAAATAATTAAGGAACTTACATCGGCAATGAGAAAAAGTGACTCCTCTTGCTCTTTGAAGTGTGCCAACATCACAAGCATCGCTGCTAGGCCATCAGATCCTTCTCGGTCCTTCTTTATGGCTTCCTTCAGAACAGCTCTTACTTCTTTCCTCCACTTTGTAATCTGACTACTGAAGAAATCCAGGAGTCTTTTACCCTTTTTGTCCATATCTTCATTCAGTCTTGTGTATAGTTCAACATTGGTGAGAGTGGTGAAGTGTGACAATAAAAACTTCTGTGAAAAGAGAAATGGCCACTCTTTACCCACATCCAGAATGCTTGGGGAAGGCTTTGCGTTGATGTATTCCCGCTGTTTGGCATAAGTGATTGCCATTAGGTCTTCTACCCTTCCTCTCTCAGCGCCCTTTAGTCCCTCTCGGCTGAATATATCAATCATCTCAAGCTTCTTTTCCTCTAATGATGCTGATGTTTCCCCATCTGGATAGTCCGCTGGCTGCCAACGAACACACCCATAACTGTCGATTCTTGCACATGTAGCTACTGCTGGCTGGTCATCATCACCATCCTCATCATCTCTCTGGGTGCGTTTGTGCTTCCTCAGACGGGAAAGAGAGTTGCCTCGATTCAAATATTCTACTCTGGTTTTGAGCTGATTTATAACGCTGAAATACCCACATCCAATTAGCTCCCCCTCTTCATTTTTGTCTAAAAAGCTATTTGGATATTTTTGAGTTATAGCTTTAGCCACTACCACACACTCTCTGCGAGTAGGGTTCAAGGAACGCTCTCTCATCGCATCAACAGTGACTTTTATCAAGTGTCTGCGGTCATCCGGAGCTGGCCTCTCACCAGCATCTACTGCTCTTCTAAGAGTCAGCCTCACTTTGTTCCATGGCACCTCAAAACTGTTCACCCATGCAGAGATGGGACTTATAGATGATATGGGGCATGTGCTGGAATAGGCAACTGACAGTGGCTCAGACGATGAAGGGCTCAGCTGGGGATTTGAAGGACCTGCATTACACACTGTGAAAGCACAGAATAGTCAGGTGAAAATAAGGTTTGACCCAAAAAAAAAAAAATCTAACAAAAGTTTTCTTAGTGGTTTACAATAGTATCAGATGTACTTAAACTAAAACTAAAAAAAAAAAAATCAAAATGGTGGCCGTCAAGTCCTTATAGGTGGGTCAATATAGGGTTAAACCAACAAAATTTATATAAAATGATTTTTGTTTGTTTTTTTGGATTCTGGTACAGTTCAAATATACAAACTATAAAAAATACTAAATAACAGACTACAATGTATTTAAATGTGACCTTGGGAAAAGGGTCATTTCAAAAATGGTTGCCATGGCTTCATCTCAATTACTAATCAGCCTAGATGGGTGATTTGAGGTCAACTGATGGCAAACAAGAAAATTATTTTACATGTTAACATTGAAATATTTTTGATGATGTGCTTTTTTCCAGCCGCATTGCAGGTGTATGTTAAAATCAATGTGTTTAAAAAAAGAGCAAATGCAATGCATGACTATGGGATCTGCATGGATGGGGGAATATGGGCAATATTTTAAATGCTGTTTTCAATTGCAATGCGACCACTATCCTTCTGTACTGTATTGCACTGTTCTTACATACTTGGGCCTATAATCAAGTGATTAGGCTCTTTGGAAAGTTGTGGGTCTGTAGTTTTGCGTGGAATAACTGTATCTAGTGCAGAGACAGCATTGCAGAGGCAAGAATATAGTTTTTATTTTTCCCTTATATACCATCTTTTTTTTTTTTTTAAGCAAATTTGGCTTTATATGCTGCCATTAGCAAACAGCAAACTGCACATCCAGAAGGGCATCTATTGCCGTGGGGGATTTCAATAATTCTAACCTCAATCTGTACTCCTCAAGTTCTATCAACATGTCACCTGCCTGACCAAAGGGGACAGAATCTTGGACCAGGTATACACTAACATCCACATATAACAACTTTTTTTTTTCTTTTTTTTTTTTTTTACAAAATTATGATTGAATGATTGCGGATTTATTTAGTTATTAATTGTAGCGGATCAACTAATATATGTTAATTAAAAGAACTAATCTCACCTTTCAAGGAATGAATAATTTTTCTGCACTGAATGGGTGTGAGCAGATGTTTGATGTCATCTTCTTGAATAAACTGCAGATCATCTGGTCCTTCAACACCTACTTTCACCAACTCATTGACTAAAGTTTCAAGCTTTGCTTCATCTAGCTGTGGTAGCACGGCCTGTATTGCCTTCTCAATGGAGTCCATTACTCATTCTTCTGAAACACAGAATGATGCAGAGCAACAAGATTAAGACCAAATTGATTATATACAGAAAGAGGGTAATAATCTGCAAGATTCTCTACAGTCAAACACTGATATTGTGCTTCTGAGTTGCTTTGTAAGCAATAAACACCAAGATCCACAACAGGCACAGACTGATACTGCTGGACAACAAAATGTACGTTTGCCTCGTTTACCAGTATCAACAGTATTTTCCCAAGTAGATACCCTGTGTCATTTTGGTCCACTACAACAGTCATGCCTCTTTTGTACAGAGTGCCTTTGAAAGTGACAGAGGGTGTTTCAGTAGTGTCTTCTGGGCGGAGACCCTTGAGACTGATAGCTCTCTGAATGCCAATCTGGTACAGTTGGTCATCAAATTTACTTGGTTGGCCCATTTGCAGAGTTGGAGGAAATAAGTTACCAGCATGTAAATATGCTTGTAGCAACTGGTGTCTTTCTGCTAAGGTACTGCAGAGGTTTTTAAAGTTATGCAGTTTCCTTGCACACTGCTTAAAATATGAGTGCTTGCTTTCAAAGCGCAATGTCCACAACCTAATGAGGGGACCAAACTGAAGAATGAGTTCTGGGTAATGGACAAGATAGTGGTGTTTGGGTTTAAGTGTCTTTTCTGGGAATGTGGCAGTTCTTAGCTGGATGTATTCCTCAATGAGAATCTTAAGGTATGCTACTTGGTTGGTATGGATCTTGGGTGCACATATCAAATCCACAATTTCTCTGAGCTTTAAGCACAACTGCCACACCTCGTCATCAAGTGGATTTTTGATTCGGTCTCCAACCAGAATAGGAAAGAGACGTAAGAGGCACCAGTTTTGAGCAGCATGTCCTCCCAGCTTCTCCGCATTAGTTTTAACCTCACATGGCTTGTTATTTGCATCACTGCCTAGGTATGTGAACTGTGATATAGTCCGATTCAGTTGACCATAGGTAAAGTGTTTGCCCACTGTCACTAAGTGCTTAATGTACATAGCAAGATCAAATGAAACAACCCCTTCAAACAGGTCATGACCCAGGCACGGAGGGAGCCCTGGCTGGCAAACATGAAAATATTTCAACTGATTGAAAATTGAGTCAAATTTTACTCCACTGTTCATCTCCTGGTCTGCCAGGTCTGCCACACTATTTTTGTAACTCTCTATGGTTCTTTTAGGACCAGATTTGCAGGGATCTGTTTGAAAAGACACTCTGTCGATGACACAGTACCGGCAAAAATGTGTGCTTTTACTGAAGTTTTCAGTAAACCCGCCAATACTGTGTGACCCCAGATTATCTCCAGTAATGGCAATCACAGAGCCTTTTATTTTCTCCTCAGCACCATATTCAATTCCATTTTCCTCCATTTCTTTTAAGTCACTGACTAAAGTGGAGAACACTTTTTCTTGTCCAAAAAATTGGAAATCCTCCTCTCTGCACAACATAACAAGTTGCATTGGATCAATGGAAGACCTGTTGTGTGGTGCAATCTCTGCAAGTGTCATGTACATGGCCAGTATTTTGTGTTTTTTTCTGCCTGAGCCCAGTGGGTTCGCAACTTCGAAAGAATCCTGATACAAGATGAGAGACAATGAAGATGGTGAATCTCGTAAAAGTATATTCTCTTTAAAGTTTCTACCATCTCTCACATCTTCCAGAACATCAGGATTTGTTTCTGTGTCAGCTTTAGCTTGGGCATACTGTTCTTTAACAGAGTTCTGAGAGAGGAGTGATTTTACTGTATCCTTGATGGGCACGTACTGGTAGAACCTCTCTTTGCCTTTAGCATCAATGCCCAAATAAGTCTTGACTGGCTCAACATAGCTAAATCTGCTCTTAAAGAAGGTTTTACGGGTTTGATCTGTTCTAAACACTCCTTCGTTGCACATTTTCAGAAGGTTATCTTTTGAGAGATTATCAAGGAGCCTCTTAATATCACTTTCAGGGACATTCAGATTTGTTAACTCTTCATGCATCCTAGACAATAGATGAGTCAAACCAGTGTTGTGTACCTCTTGTATTTCCTCTATTAAGGTCTGAATTGTACTGGCTGGTAACAGCATTTTAGCCTGCATTCGGAGATAAAACATGGCCAGATTGTTCATAAAATCATCTGTGTCCACTTCATCTTCTGTGTTGTCATTATCATCGTCAAAAGTGGTCTCAAAAGTGTGATCTAGTTCACTGTCTGATGACATGGAGGCACAGGTGATGTTAGTACTAGCAGCACTGGTAGAACTTTGGCTAATACGTGGAGAAGTAGATATACTCTTGTGTTTCCGATTCAAGTGCGAGGCAAAGGTTGAACGGACACGGAAATGTTTTAAACAATTAATATAAGGGCATGACACTTCTGTGCCATATTTAATATGCCACTGAAGATGTTCATGTAAGCTTGGAAAATTTGCTGACACATAGTTACAACCTTCAACAGAGCAAGCCAAATCAACTCCATCAATGTTCTTTTTAAGTACTGGTTTAGCGGTCTTCTTGTGAAAACGGTACATGTGGCTCTGAACGGCACCACGAGTCACAAAAGTGGCAAAGCATTTTGCTACGCCACATGGAAATCTAAAGTTAGCTAGATTTCTGTGTATGCTCAAATGACGAACAAATGCAGTAATTGAAGCTGTGGTGAAATTACAGTGCTTGCACGAGTAATTCATCTTGATGGAAAGCTAACTAATTATACTCCTAGCGCTAGCTGTATACACTTGGCTTTCCACAGCCTGACAAGGGTGTGGCACTGAACTTTCTATTTTTCCTTTTTTTATTTTTATTTTTTGCTCTAAGTAGTGATGGTAGAGTTACTTACTGATTTTCTGGAAGTCCCGATAAGCAGTCTGTGAAGGATCCGCGATTCCAAGATGGAAACTCCGGCAGAGGCCACGGGTGGGAAAAATACATTAACGTTAAAGCCTGTGAAAACGTCTCCGTCGGAGCTCTCACGGAAACGTTTTCGCTGAATTCCTCTCAGGCAAAAAGTGAAAGATATCAACACAAAGACGAAAACAAAATAAATAACTTTACAACCACAAGACAAATCCGTGTATAAAGAAACGTAAATTTGAGTAATAGTCTGTTATTAACGGAGCTTAACGTTAACGGCTGCGAAGACGTCTCCGTCGGAGCTCTCACGGAAACGTTTTCGCTGAATTCCTCTCAGGCAAAAAGTTAAAGAAATCAACACAAAGACGAAAACAAAATAAATAACGTTACAAGACAAAACCGGGTGTAAAGAAACTTAGATTTGAGAATTAACGGAACTTGTCTGTCACTGACGACGAGTCAGAAATTCAAGTGCTGCTGCCTCTTTCGCGCTTTTTTCCCCCACAGATACTAGATCGTTCTAGACTGGGTAAACTCCGCCCACTCTGGCGCTTTGATTTCGCCAAACAGCTCTGGAAACTTGCACCTTTATCTCTCCTGCTTCCGAAGGAAAAAAATATATATAACACTGATGTTTGTAAAATAAAAATCCCATGGTACGTATTTATGAGTTAACCAGACAGCCCCAATTTTGGGAAGTAATGCACATGACATAGCCTACCCAAAATAAAAAGGCTGCTGCTCATAAGTCATTCTGAATAGACACATAACCTACATATATTTACAAAGCTTGAGAGTTTTGGCTCAAGTTCAAAACTCAAAATTAATCAGATGTTATTAATATCGAGATATATAAGCTCAAAAATAAAAACAACAAATATTAAGATTATATTTATTAAATGTATAAAATATTAATATTTAAATATTAATATACATAATTATGTGAATATACTATTGCAACTTATAACCAATGGTCATGCTTCAGTTCAAATCTGAGGATGATATCTCAAAAAATTATGCGTTTATGAAGCCTATATTGTTAGACCATGTCAGCGGAGACTTTGGAGAAGTTTAAGATAAGGCTTATCAAATATTTTATTGCCCTGTTAACACCCATTTACACCCAAACACCCATTTACAGTCACAAAACAAACAAACTAACAAAAAATATTCTTGGAATCTTATGTGAATTCTTTAAAAAATATATATTGTATGGAATAGAAACCTGCAGCAGGTGCATCAGAGTACAAGTTACATGACACATTTTAATTTATTAATATTACACTTTTACTTAAAGCTCACCATCGAGTATTTACATCATATTCCGGTAATGAATTATGAACAACAATAATCTGGAGTTGTCCATGTGAAAGGGGTACAAAGAAAGATATGATAAAAAAAGGAAAATTACAGTAGTTTACTTTACTATTTACAGTACTATAGTGGCTAAATTGTGATTTTTTTACAGTAATGCTTTGACTACTGTGATTTCAACTGTAATGCTTGGACTACTGTGATTTTTACAGTCTTACTGTAAACTTTACAATATTTTACTGTAAAAATCTTATACAGTAATGTTACTGTGAAATCGACAGTAAATTACTGTAGATTTCACAGCCATTTTTTACAGTGTACATTTAGAGTCAAATATCAGCATAAAACCACATTTACAACAAGTTTTACCAGTGCAGTGAATGGGTGCCGTCAGAATGAGAGTCTGATAAAAACATCACAATAATCCACAGCACTCCAGTCCATCAGTGAACATCTGGAGAAGACAAAAGATGAAACACATCCAGCATTAAGATGATTTTATAGAGTCTATAATCCATAATATTTTCCTCCAGTGAAAAAGTGTTCTGGTCTGAATCAGGAGAGAAATCTGCACAGATCAAGCAGCGTTTAAACAAATATGTGTCTGGATTTAGATGTGAGAGACAGCAGATGCCCTTTTTCACTGGTGGAAGTGATGTTTTTATCAGACTCTCATTCTGACGGCACCCATTCACTGCAGAGCATCCATTGATGAGACACTGATGCAGTGCTGCATTTCTACAAACCTGATGAAGACACAAACTCATCCTGATCTCTGATGAACTGAGAGAACATTTTTATTTTTGCCCAAACTATTTTTAGTAAAAAGAAATTAAAGTTTGTAAATTTGTTGAGGGAAATGCATGCTCAGGCATGTTCTAAGCTCCTCTGAAGAACCCTTAGTGCCAGTGAAGAAGTGGTGTTCTTGAGATGTTCAGCGGAGGCTGATCTGGGATCAGGGTGGGCAGGATCACGCTGTCTGAACATATGGCCGGCGCAGTAAATCTGATTAATTTGGGAGGACCAGGACAGACTGCACCAGGAAAACCCAGCCAGGATCTCCTCCAGAGCAGCTAAAAACAGACGAACAGACGTCAAACCCTCAGATGGTCCTGCTGAGGACGGGTCTGCGGGTCTCAAGACAAAACACAGCACGAGGATCCAAATATACTCAGCCGAGCTCGTCACAGCGGTCATGTGACTCGGACACGACACGCTCAGATCGAACACAGGAGATGCAGAGATCTGGAGACATAGACCCAACCTAGAGCCTGAAACATCTGATCTCACTGCATCAAGCCATTTCAGCTTACTGTGTCATAATCAGAACGAAATAGAGATCAACAGCTTAACACCACAAACAAACATCTTCAGGCCATTATACACTGAGAAATAACCATAAGACTGTCTTGAAAAATAATCGTATGTGACCCTGGAGCACAAAACCAGCCTCAATAAGGGTACATTTTGTGAAATTATATAAATATATATGTACACACATACTCTACATATACAACTATTATCAACACATAAACTGTGAAGGTAAATATAAACAAATTACTAACCACAATTCAATTTATAATACCATATTTTATTATTATTATTGCAATAGGATTTGTTTACCTCTTGATATATTGCCGTTTTTTCATCTTTTTGCCTCTGTAATTAATATGTTGATAATAATATTAGCATTAATTGTATTTTAAGTAATCTAATAGTTCAATCAAATGATAACATTGGCACTTTAATGGTAGAAACCACTGGTCTAAAGGAAGAAATCATCATTTTATTAAACAGTTATTGTGATTGTTATATTTTTAATTTATTTAAACCTTGAATGAAGGATGTTCTGCTGTATGTTGTGAGATACAGAGTTACAGAGACTCACTGGTCAGAGTAATAGTCAATAGTTTCTGCTTTCAAACGTCATGCACTGTGACAGAGCTACACACACACACACACACACACACACACATCTGCAGTCAGACTGAATGTAGCACATCGATGAACATCCGTCTGTCACAGACCAGAGATCAGCTGCAGACACACCGTATCCCAGCATCCTCGGCTGATGAGAATGTATAAAGTGAACTCTGACACGTTCAAACCTTGCAAACATGATTTCCCATCGCATGCATGTGGCATATTTAAACATCTGTTAATAATGGATTGATGGTCCTGCTGAAGAGCCAGTTGTGCAGCTGAGCTTCATCCGTCCTGAAGAAGAGGTAATGTTCCTGGAAAATGCTGAATCCAACTGCTGAATCATCAGAGAGGCGAGGAGAGTCCATCCATCAGCATCCGCTGGAGAACACACTGCAGACGCAGGAGAAAAACAGCTTTAAACATGAAGAACACACAGGACAATCACAAAGAACATCTTGTTCTTCAAACCATCTGTGTTTAGAACCTCGAGACCTGCAAATACAGACAGATACTAACACTAGCAGCAGTCATAGATGAACAGATTTAAGCTCAGTGACCTCTGACCCCAGCGCAGATAGACTCTTTATGAGGTCGTCTGTTTCTTACACAAGCTTGATTCTGCTATGACATAAAAAAAAAAAACAATTCTAACTTACTTTTCCCAGAATTAAAAGTTTCAAGTAAAGAATTACAGGTAAAACATCAAAATGCCACCAAGATATCAACCCAAAAATTACAAAAAAAGTCTGAATTACAAGAAATAAATGTAAGAATTGAGAGATATACAACACAACTGGAAGAGTAAAGTCAGAATTACAAGTAAAACATAACTCAGAGATACAAACTTAAAGTAAAAAAGTCTGAATTACAAGAAATAAATGTAAGAATTGAGAGACATAAACCAAAATTACGAGAGTGAAGTCGGAATTACAAGTAAAACATCAAAATCCTGAGATATAAACAAAAAACTGCAGGAAAAAAGTCTGAATTGCTACAAATAATTATAAGAATTGCGAGATATAAAAATGTAATTGTAAAAAAAGAATGTTAAAATTGCACACAACTTTAAAGTGAGATACAAATCTATAATTACCTTTTTTATTACCTGCTTCTTATTTGCTGAATGAAATTCTGTACTTGTTTCCGACTCATTTTGTGTGTCTGCCCCCCAAAAAAGCATCTGTTTTGCACTTCCACATCACACTTTCCCACAAAAAACATTTTTGCTTTCGACAACTATTAGTACTTGTATTTTCTTGTAATTAGCAAAAAACACCACAACATAATTCCTTTGTGAATCTAAGCCAGATTACACTGAGCTGATCAATTCCCAATTCCCATTTTCACACATTTGATGAAGAATATGCAAAGATAAGCCTGAGGTTTTGAATTTTAATGCATTCATACAGTGACAGAAAATGACAGATTCTGTGGGGTAAGAGCGTATTAGACATTAATTGGGCTTTTGAACATATTTTCAATTTTCTATGCATTTCATTAAAATACAAATGACATTTTGATTGCTTTGGTTTTGATCAGTGCATTAGAGCTGATGCCTAATATAGCCTATAATTAAAAAAAATCCTTATTCCTATTTTGTGAAATTGTTAATGATCTGAACTGGCATCATCAGATTAGGCCTTTTAGAACTTTCCCAACTAACAGGGTTCTGTCAAACTAACATTATCAGAACATTGATTCTGGTCTTGAAGAATGTTCTCAAAACATTAGCACAAGAACATTATTAACAGAACGTTTTAATTCTGAAACATTGCAGCTGGACATTCCTGTAATGTTTTCTAAATGTTGTTACTTGTTTCAGAATCTTAAGAAAACACTCAAAAGTAACGTTCCTATAATGTTTGCAAAATGATACAATGGAACGATCCCTTAATGTTCACATGAAGAAAGCACTTTAAAAATACTTAAAACCTATATATTTTAGAGAACATCCATCAGACGTTATCATGAGACTTCAGACTGTTTACTGTAGACGAATGACTCTTATAAAAGTGTCTGGAGATGTTCTGACTGATGAAAAGATACAGTAAAAACACTGCGTTTCATCTAAATGTTTAAGAGTGATTGGAGGATCCGTAATGGCCTCTTAAAAATGATTTATGATGAAGAATCACAGGAAGATTAGACGAGCTTCGGGACGACAGGTGATTTTAGAGAACGACTGGTGCTTTGACAATCTGTGAGACACAAATCAAAAAGAAATGACAAAACCCACAACAAGAGGCTCCCGCTGTGTAATTTGAATGCAATTTGAAATCTTTTCAATGAAAGCCCAGACTTTGTGTTGAAGATGTTGTACAGTGATAGAAAGTGGAAGCATCTGTCTGCAAAACCAGACGCGTGCGTCTCAGAAAGCCATGAAGCGTGTGTCCTGACGTCTGATCAGTGATGAACGAGAGCTCAGCTGTGAACACCAGAACTACACGTGTGTCGCTCGCTTCAGAAAGAGTCTGAGGAACTCTGAGCTGAGACGGAGTAGAAGAGAACCTTGAGATCACTGAGCATCGCAGACATCACCGTAAAAATACAACGTCAAAAGGTTCTACTAACAAATGTAAAAACTAATTAGCCTGAACAAAGAATTATTAGTAGAAGTCAATAAATTATTATTTTATTTTATTTTATTTTATTTTTTGTGAGAAAAAGCTTCAGGAGATTTTTGAGTTCTCAACTTGTTATTTTCCGTTTATACAACAAAAAGTTGAGAAAATGAACAAAATGACTAAAATGCATTTAAAGTATTAACAACAAATAAATATATAAAAAACACAACAAAATTACTTGAACCTAGAACTTAAATTACAATAAAAACATTAAATAATTAAATACAAATAATTAAATATGTAAAATAAGTAACGCAAAATATTGATTAAAAAATTACAAAAACATTAAAATTAAAAGATAAATTTAAATTATAAAAATGAAAAGTAATTCAAAATATTTATAAAAACTAAAATTCCTATAGTAGGTAACTGGCACTAACATGACTCTGGCCTTGAGCCTTTACAACTGTATTCAGCACAAACTCGTTTGTTCACAACATATCAGACTTTCCAAACTGAGTCATCTGAACAAACAAGTTTGCATTAAACAACTTTGCACAAGTTTCCATCATGCACTGCAGCTTAAAAAACATTTAATATCAATTATCATTAAAATATTATCATTGTTCTACCATCTTTCTGGGTTAATTTATGATGTGGCTGTCAACGAGCTTTCATGAGGATCAGAGTTCATATTTTCACTGAATATAGCATCTGTTGATCAAAATCCTGAGTTATTTGACAGTTACTGGAATTGTTAAAATTATTATTATTTTACATCAACAACACTGGAAATGATGCAAACACGATACACTGTATGTGGTCATCTTAGCAATTCACATTAGTCTAAATCTTTTCAAAATTAAATCAAATTACCTTAAATAGAATAGAACATGTATTATAATAATGCATTAAAGACACTATCATGGTTAAAATCATCTTAATGCTGGATGTGTTTCAGGTTTTGTCTTCTCCAGATGTTCACTGATGGACTGGAGTGCTGTGGATTATTGGGATGCTTTTATCAGCTGTTTGAACTATTCATTTATTAATCATCTTTTTAAATTGTCAGCGTGCATAAATGTCCCATACTGTTGTTTTGTGTTATTTGGCATTGTGCACTATGAATATTATGTTTCTCTTCTATTGCTTTGGATGAATGTGAATGTAAATATTTTCTCATTTCTGAGGACAATGCACCCAAACCATCACTGATAAACACACTCACACACACACACACACACACACTCGGAGCGGGTCAGAGAAGGAGCGTCTGGAGTCTGGTGTGTGAAATGTAAGCGTGTGATTGTGGATTCCGGTCGCAGGTTCCAGATGCTGGCTGCTATGCAAATGAAGCCGTGTAGCCGTCAGGAAGAAGATTACATTCCTGCATTTACTATTCATATATTTGCAAGGTGACTCACTTCAGACAACGCTGGTGATCGAGAGAGAGAGAGAGAGAGAGAGAGAGAGACGGCATATTTGATATGTTCACTGTCAGCAAACCCACTTTAATCCATTTCACTGTCAGGAGTCTGAAAAACAAGCAGCAGAACCAGAAACAGAGCAGACGTGAAGCAGAGGCTTCCAGACTCCAGTAATCAACACCTGAATCACTGAGATCAGCATCAGACATCAGCAGATTCATCATGTGTTCTGATCATACCACTGATTTCATCATGATCTCTGATGAACACAGACACAAGTGCTGCTGAACACTCATTATTTACCTTATCAGTTATATTCATATTTCAAAACAGATTTGATTTATTTGAGATGTTTTATGAAAATCTATCTATCTATCTATCTATCTATCTATCTATCTATCTATCTATCTATCTATCTATCTATCTATCTATCTATCTATCTATCTATGGGTGAACTAAGTTAAGTCCCTTTAAACGTTTTATTTTATTTATAAATATTATCTATTTCAAGTTTGTATTTTATTTTTTATTTTTTTTACTCAAGCTTTAGTTAAACTTGATTAAATGTTGGTAGATTTTTTATTCTAGGCCCAGTTTCACAGACAGGCCTTAGTTCAATTAAAGTACTTAAGTAGCTTTTATATAAATGTTACAGATGTTTATCTTGAGACTCTTTCTTGATATTTATAGATCTGTCAGAGCAAGATATTTTCTGTTGAGACCGCTCAAACATGCATTTCAGTCTGGGACTAAACCAGAGCCTAAAGATGATAAAATATAAGTTGACATTTATCTTATTTCAGGTAAATAATGTTTATTTTAAGTCTTAAATAAAAGAATGTTTATATTATTTCATTTTATTTAACGTAAGACGTTATGTTTTGATGGTTTTGGTTTGAGTTGATGATGATAACCCTGTTCTGCAGTTCTCAAAGTATCTGTGAGCAAACATCAAGAGCTGAACAATATTAAACTGAGCTGAAGAGTGAAGACGAGGAGAAGTTTGTTCTGAGAGGAAGGACTGTGTGTCAGCAGAATGTGTCTGTCCCAGAGTGCACTGCAGGAACGCTGATGTCATCACTTCTGCGGAGGACACAGACGCCAGTCAACTCTCAGAGACACAACTCAAGCTGATGAAGCTTCAGACGACTCTAGAGACCAGCGAGTGTGTGTGACCGCCGTCGAGGGGTTAAGTCAGCCATCACTAGTGCTCTAAACACAGTTTCACATCAAACACTCATATAAGCGTTTAATAAGAGAGATCTTTGACAATACAGCAAGACCCGCAGAGTAACGTGACCCAATCAGCTGCGACACAACAGAGACACCGTGATGCATGTGCTGTCAAACACACCATATTCACTGCATCACACTACTGCGGCTGAATCATGACATCTGTGATCGACTCATAACCTGATGCAATATACTTCAGAGGAAAGACACTCAATGATCTCGTCAAGCCATTGATCTTGCATTCCTTATGTTATGTGTGCAACACTGAGGTCAGGGTTCAGTTCACAAGGAATCAGGGGCGGATCTAGAACAATATTGATGGGGCGGCGAGAAGGGGGCAGGAGTTTTTGAGGGGTGGCAACATATGGCAGACGTATATATACTGAATTTAGTCACAGTTATCACAGTTTGATGATAAATATATGTGCACACTACAAAAGGACACAGGCTATCATTTACAAACTTAATCTCATGCAATCAATGTCTTGCATTTGAAACAGTTATAACAAACATTACAAACATATAAGGAATAAGTGACCATACCCCATAAGCACCACACACTCACTAATGAATGCAGTATGCATCCACATGTCATTAAGAGCATTATAAAAGATTCAGTGTTATCAATATGTCAATTTATTATAAGAAACACAAGACTTTAACAGCCATTTCCAGCTGGGGAGACTCAACTGATTTTCTACAGTTTAGTGTTAATCATCATCTAACTCAACCAGTCAAGAGCTACATTTAGCCTTAGATGTTATATGAATATGGTCCTGAAGCATAGCTTTTATTAGCTGACAATAATCATAAACAAATAAACATTATAGGCACAAATACAAATGTACTTTCAGAAATTGTTTCTGAAAAATATGGTGTTATTGTTTTGGCAAGCTTAAATTAAAACTTCTATGAAAACTTGTGTGATATTCCTTTAAAATAATGTTTTAGTATGTCTTTTTTTAAGTATATTTTACTAAGCAATTTCTTACATAATTTCTTTGAGTTAAACCAAACTTTTATTTTGGTGAGTTGTAGACAGAGTTTCTGTGTTTTATTAATAAACTATTTTTATTAGCTATTAAGCCTACTTGAAGTATAGCATACTCTACTGTGCAATAGTACTTTATTTCTGTTTGAATTTCTTCAAGCTATACCGAGATTTCATTTTGACAGGTTGTCATAAAGACATTGCCGTTTCTGTCTGTCTGTGTATATTATACGAATGAATGACGATAGTTTTATCAAATGAAATGGTGAAATCCTCTCATAGCCGCTGACGTACACATGTGTAGCCTACATCATGTGTTAATATAGTGAAGAGCTGAATACACCACGCGTGCTTCAGTGTGTGTGTGTGTGTGCTTCAGTGTGTGTGTGTGTGTGTGTGTGTGTGTGTGTGGTAGAGCACACATTCCCAGAGACGTGTATAACAACACCTTAAGGGTTCCCATAAGCAGGATTTATTGTTGTGCCCCCTTCCTCAAATATGATGATGAAATAAACACCTACTATAGGGTGAAAAAATAACTTTAATCAAATAAAAAACGAAATAAATAAATTGTATTATTTACAAATCACAATTGTAGCTCTCCACATTTACCTGTGGCTATAACTTTATTATGACTCTAATTTATTTTATAGTCTCAAGCATTCAGAAATCATGCAAAAGGAAATTAAGCAGTTTTACTATGATAAAACCATGGTTTATTTTTGTAAGGGTTGTGATTTGCACAGTTTTTGTTGAAGAAATTATAAAGGCTGTGTCATCTATAGCAAAAATGTGTCCAGAAATGAAAGATGAAGTGAATATTTGAATGAAATGTTTGGTCAGTATCCTAAACAAGGATTTGATTGTCCTGTAAGTGTAACAGCAATCACATGGCATTTGTAATAACATGTACATAACATTGTTTATTTTGTATTTGCCTACATTATGTATTTTAACAGTGTTATTAATAACCAATCATTATTGCCTCATTATTTTTTTTATATAATGCATTTTAAGTCATTTTAAAGGATATTGATGGCTTAGGTCTATTTTTATAGCAACAACAACATCAAAAATATTACAGTATATTAATACTTTGTAAATTTTTATTTGAAGTAACAGAACCATGGTTAATTTGCAGTTACCATGGCTACAAAAACAATGATTTGTGGTGTTATTGTTAAAACCATGGGAAATTTTCGTAAGGGAACCTGAAAAAAAATAAATCTTTCACAGGAATGTGCCTGAAAGTGATAAACGGGCCTTGTTTTTACCTAAATGATTTATACTTTATTTTAATATATATTAAAAATGTATAAGGTGTGCATTGTAGCTGACAACTAAATGAACACATTACAATTGTTTTATGACTGCAAGTCTTTCTCCTCAAATGCTTTTGAGCTTTACATTTGCGTTTGAGCCCATGTGAAAGAGTAGCATACATTTACATATGATTTACAGTTTATTTTAATAAATATCAAACATTTAATTCAATTGTGCTTTATAGCTGACACCTACATGAACAATTACAGTTGTTTTTATGACTATAAGTCATTCTCCTCAAATGCTACTGACGTTAGAAAAGTGTATACCAACATCGCATGTAACTTTAGAGACGGTCCCTAAATTTGAGACTCGTCCAACGTCCAACGTCAAACCAACTTTGTCTGTTTTTTTTTTGTTTTGTTTTTTTTACTTTTGTTTTCTTTTCGCTGGATTGGATTCGTCCATCAATTATGAACATTCATTCGCAAACATGAGGTGCGAGCGGTCGCGATTTGGGCAACTGGGATGGTGCCCCCTCTGGGAGTTGGTGCCCTAGGCAGATTGAGTCAGTTCAGGAGTTCGGAGCGGGATCGCGAATCATTTGAGTCAGTTCAGGAGTTCGGAGCGGGATCGCGAATCATTTGAGTCAGTTTGGGGATCGCGAATCATTTGAATCAGTTCGGGAGTTCGGAGCGGGATCGCGAATCATTTGAGTCAGTTCGGGAGTTCGGAGCGGGTTCGCGAATCATTTGAATCAATTCGGGAGTTCGGAGCGGCTTCGCGGATCATTTGAATCAATTCGGGAGTTCGGAGCTGGTTCGCGAATCATTTGAGTCAGTTTGGGAGTTCGGAGCGGGATCACGAATCATTTGAGTCAGTTTGGGGATCGCAAATCAGTTGAATCAGTTCGGGAGTTCGGAGTGGGATCGCGAATCATTTGAGTCTGTTCGGGAGTTCAGGGCGGTTCGCAAATCATTTGAATCAGTTCGGGAGTTCGGAGTGGGATCGCGAATCATTTGAGTCTGTTCGGGAGTTCGGAGCGGGATCACGAATCACGAAAGATTCGCGCTCGTGAATTTTCAAATTGCTGCCAACTGGGGCAAGGCTTTCTTTTTTCTTTTTCCACCCCTGTAGATCCGCCCCTGCAAGGAATGCATGATCAATTGAATGAAAAAAAAATCTGCCAAATGCATGAAGAAATGAATAGTTTTATTCAGCATGGATGCATTTAATTGATCAAAAGTGACAGTGAAGACATTTGTAATGTTACAAAAGATTTATATTTCAACTAAATGCTGTTCTTTCTGTGAATCCTGAAAAATAAAATGTATCAGTTTCCACACAAATATTGTGCAGCACAACTGTGTTCAACATTGACAATAATCAGAAATGTTTCTTGAGCAGTAAATCATCATATTATTCTGATTTCTGAAGATCATGTGACACTGAAGACTGGAAAACAATCAGCTTTGATCACAGAAATTAGTTACATTTTAACAGAGATTCAAACCGAAACATTTTCACTGCTTTTGATCAAATAAGCGCAGCTTTAAAAGCTAGTGTGAAGTGTTTTTCAGTGTCATCCACAGCTTCTTCTCAACCGATGATTCAGAACAAGTCACAGAGGAATTGGTGCTTTTTGAAAATGTAATGAGAATTCTTATTCTTTCTTATTTTTTCAGAATTCGCCCTGAAGAGCCGAAACACAAACATGACTGTCCTGATGCAATTTGTGCAAACTCTAATCATCATAATGAAGTAAATAATCTCAGAAGAGACTTACTTTTTGGCAATTTATTACATTTGAATTAATCAGAGGGATGTGCAGGGCTGTTTAATTAGGCATTAGTTTTAATGGAAAGAAGCTTAAGTCTCTAATAAGGACAGTTTGAGTGTCAGTAACATGAGAGAGAGAAGAAGAAGATTCTGATGAAGGTTAATGGAGAGTCAGAAAAACAGATCTGAAGGTCTGACTCTAACAGGTGGATGATGATGTCGGTTGAAATGATTTCCTGCTTGACTGTGGCTTGATGAACATGATTGCCTCATATTTCCTGCATTCAATAACAGATCAGATGACACAGCTGCAGAATCCTGTTAGACGTCAGCGTGATGAAATGAGTTCTCTGTTTCTGAGATGTGAAGAGCTTCTCGATTCAGTTCCCTTCACAGGTGACCACATTCTGCCAATTAGAGAGGCACTAATTACAGCGGCGTGTCATCTGAGATTAACATCAGAGCGTCACGCGGCCAGCGACTCCTCTGAAGTGATGGAGAGGAGAGAGAAGTGAAGGAAAAGCTTTAACAGAGAGAAGACTGACTGACATCTACATGCTGTAATCCTTTCAGTAGCACTGGACGGATTCCTCCTCTCTTCCCTCATCTAACCATTTCTCATCTCTGGACGCTAATGCAGCAAGACGCTTTTAACTCTACTTTAACCTCTGTTTGTCCCCTGTCTTCCAGGTAGCACTGGCTGTCCTCTTCTAACCCCTGGTCATCTGATATTCTTCATGAGCATCAGACCGAACTCAGGGCAGCAGAGAGAAAATGGCGCAAATCGAAAGATCCGTCAGAACTGAGCATATATCAGACGTTACTTTCATCTTTCTCTGCTGAAGTCCATACTGCCAAACCTTCATCCTTCAACAACAAGCTCAACATCACTCTAGACACACGTAATCTCTCCAAAATATTAAATTCTCTCAACATTCGAGGCCTGGGAAGAGGAGGTATCCAAAACACATCAGCTGGTCACTGGGGTTCCTCAGGGATCAGTGCTCGGACCCCTCCTGTTCTCCATTCACATGACATCACTGTCCCATCATACATCAGTCCCATCAGCAGCTGCTCTGACAGTCTAGATGGTTGCTAGGTTATCTCTGGCTGGTTGCTAGGTTATCTCTGGCTGGTTGCTAGGCAGTTGCTCAGGTGTCTGTCAGAGTTTGTCTGTGTTTCAGGAGTTTCATTCTGATTGACGTCCAGCTCAATATCTCAACTCCCCTGAAGTCTGTACTGAAGGCATGAAGAGGAAATAATCAACTCACGGTGTCTTTGTCTGAACACAGAGTGTTAATCTCAACACTGACGCTAACATTCAACACCTGATCTCGAGGCAAGACTTTAATACAGATTTAAAGCTCAGCACAGAAATGAATGTCAGCACACTATAACAGATTGTTATATTGCCAGATCAGGTCAGGATGGAAGTGTTTGTTGGTCTCTGAAGACACGCTTCACATTCCCTCAGCATCTCCACTTTAATGTTTTGACCTCCATTACTTTCAGAGGAACCTAAAATGTAAGTCACTTTAACTGTGTTAAACTCTGCAGCCAGTAACAGCAACAGAATAAAATACAAGCCATGCATTTTTATTTAACAGTGTATGAATTCATTCTAAATCACCACCTTGTAAAATCCCTTTTACATCACACCTTCAGTTTTTGACCTTTTCCTTGCGTTTGTGTGTTCTTCATTGGTTTTATTTATTTGCTGTTGTTTTTCTGTAAGCACTTTGAGAAGGTCCCACTTTTAAAGGTGCTAAATAAAATAAATGCATTATTATTATTATCATTATTAAAATAGTAGCGTTTTCCTGTAAGATAGGTTGAATGATATCCATTGATTCCTGTGCTGTGTATTTCCCCTTCAAACATACAGAAGCACTTGTGATGGAGCAGTGCTTTGTCTTCATGCTTCAGTGAGTGATTGTGTGTTTCTGTGTTTTCGTAGCGCTGCCTGTGGGAAATCCTGAG
Source organism: Carassius gibelio (assembly GCF_023724105.1). Lineage (NCBI taxonomy): Eukaryota > Metazoa > Chordata > Actinopteri > Cypriniformes > Cyprinidae > Carassius > Carassius gibelio. Next base: position 29,152,621 of record NC_068416.1, on the reverse strand, counting down.
GAAATTCAGATCCATAATCATCTCATCAGCCGTCATCCCTCATCTGGTGATTTCTGATCTGTTTATATGATGCATGCGGAAGAGCCACGATACCTTCATGAAGAGACACGTCCGTCTTGGAGACAATCAACAGCTTCTTTCAGTCAATATTCTGGTTAAGCCGCTTTGAGACAGCCGACTGATTCATTCTCAGCACTGAATACAAAACCCACAACAGAACAACATGAATAAACCAATCACGACTCGCGGATCAAGTCCATCTCTCTGTATTTAAACAGACTGATGTTACGACAGACACAGAAGAACTGGCTAGAAATCATCAGAAACTTCACAGCTGTTTGACACTCATGCAAGTGTTGATTCTGACTGTTCACATATTGTTTCATAATAAAATTTGGGATTGGCTTGAAATGTTTAATCACAAATAAAATGAAAAACTCACCAGGATGAGATCAGGATGAGTTTGTGTCTTTATCAGGTTTGTAGAAATGTAGCACTGCATCAGTGTCTCATCAATGGATGCTCTGCAGTGAATGGGTGCCGTCAGAATGAGAGTCTGATAAAAACATCCCAATAATCCACAGCACTCCAGTCCATCAGTGAACATCTGGAGAAGACAAAACCTGAAACACATCCAGCATTAAGATGATTTTAACTCAAACACATAGAGTCTATAATCCATAATAACACTTCCTCCAGTGAAAAAGTGTTCTGTCTGAATCAGGAGAGAAATCTGCACAGATCAAGCAGCGTTTAAACAGATCTAAACTCATCTGTGAGAGACCTTTCACTGGAGGAAGTGTTATTATGGATTATGCCATATTCACCGTATCACTATCAGGTACTAGTGAAGACTGACTAGTGAACAGCACTAATTAGTTCACCTAATCATATACTGTTACTGTTCCCATCTCACCTCCATCAGGAGCATCTCATCCTCAAACCACGATGGAAATACAGAGAGGTGTTTGCCATCGTGTGCTGTTCTCTGAATGATGGCCGTGTCTGTTTCTGACAGGCTGGAGATAAGAAAGTGCCCTGGGGTATTAGATGTCATTCCTCCTCGGTGCTGTCTGTGAACAGAGGATCTCAGCACAACAAAGCTTTCTGTTCCCATTAGGAGAGAGGAACGAGCAGGATAACGGAGAGAAGTGTGTAATCCCGGCTCAATCACACACAGGCACAGAATTTCAATCATCCTTAATAACTCAAGTTCACTATGAAGGGCACACGCACATAATTCAGCACAGTACGAGCTCTAGATCTCTACACATCTACTGGCTGATCCTGATGCAGTGCATTCAGTGACGGTCTCCATCATGATGTTGTGTTTTACGCTTCACAAAACAGAAAACGTCATTATTTTATATTTCAACCTTAATTTTAGTTGAAAGTTAACATTTTTGTTGTTGTTGTTAATACTTTAAATGTTCATTTTAGTCATTTTGTCATTTGTTTTATTTTACTATTTATATATGTCTACTTTATATACTTTATTTGAAGCATTTTTTAAAATACTATAACTACACAATCAATGGAAATCTTATAGATTAAATAAAATAGGTTTGAGTTCGTTCACATTTCAATCTATTTTATTTCAAGTAACAATTTGTTTGAATGCTTCTCATGTTAGGTTTAGTTAAGGATAACTCATGACCTTTGACACCAGCAGCTAATGACCTGAGCAGTGTCTCTCTCCTCTCAGAAGTCTGTTTATTCGACTGTCCTCACTATGTCTCAGAACAGACCTGAGGGATCCATCAGACTCAGAGGCTTTCGTTTGGTGAACCCTTGAAGGCTTCGAATGCTGTTTGTGTAGGGAACGTCACAGAAGGTCTTTCTCTGTGTGTGTGTGTGTGTGTGTGTGTGTGTGTGTGTTTCCCCCGAGGAGCAGGAAACGTCCTCTTCATGTTCTGGTCCAGATCCTGAAGGATGCACTGCTGAAATCCATTCAGCTTCTGCTTTGAGATGCTGTGGTGAGTCAGCGCTTTCTTTCCCTCAGGATGAATCATTCATCATGACCTTCTCACACGGAACCGCTCCATCAGGTCTAATGTGTGTGTGTGTGTGTGTGTGTGAGGGACAGGAAGTGTGTATGAAGCCTGAAGCTGGATGGAAGATAAGAACGCTGAAGGAAGAGGAGGAAGTGCAGACGTCAGGACACGAGTCTCCAGGAAGAGCATGAGTCTGTTTATAGAGTCCACATGGTGAGGAGATCCACCTTCATCCCTCGTGATCTGAGCAGAGTGCTAACAATAGATCTGCTGAAGCATGAGCCTGCACCTAGAAACCAGACGCAACACCCTAGCAACCGCATAGCAACAGCCCAAAACACTCACAACACTCTAGTAACCTCATGGTATCCAGCTCAGTTTCTGATGAAGCGTAACTGATGTTTTCCGTACGAGTGTTTCTCAGTCAGACAGGAAGGAGCATGAGAGACAGACAGAGCGTCTGTGTCTGGAAGAGCTGAACACTACACACACTTCACAATGACAGGTCGAGAATAGCAGGAAGGAAGTCAGCTCGTGTTTGAAGGGCATGTGATCTCACCTCACTTCCTGTCTCAACTGGAAGCATTGTGTGTATTTGATGGTGATCTTGAAATTGTTGCCCTCTTACGACTGTTTACAATAATGTGTGTCTAAATTCCTCTGATAGCTGTGGAAACTGTTCCAAAGCTCTGAAAACATCAGTTCTTCAGCTCAGCTAATGTGCATTACTGAACTGTGTTCCTTTCGGTTAGGTTTCTTATAATATTTCAGTGTGTTTAAGTACACAAGTAATTGGTTGCTTCTTTTTAGAATGTAATTTTTTACATGATGCTTTATATTTTCAAGCTGCCCTAGAGGATTATGGGAAATGTAGTGTGGTGACCTCTTAAAGGGCTCAAGCACAATTTCACACGTTGAAACTTGTTTATAACTATTATCTTACGCCGTGATTCTTTTCTTGTCAGAAAGTCTTTCTCTGTGAGTAAATACAACACATTGAGGGATTGTTCTGCATGCGTATTCTTCTGCGTTTACTTCTCAGCTCTGATGGATGAAGGGTTTGTGTTTGGATCTTGAGGCTGAAGAGATGAAGCCAGCTGTTTGTACACGCGTCTGATCTCTCCTGTTGGTTATGATTATGATGCTGTGCTCGGACACATTCAAGGCAAACGTCATTTAAGACGGGATTAAGAAGAGCGAGGGAAGCAGTCAGCCATGCTTGTTTCACATCAGAGCTGGATATCAGCTCACTACATTTTCAATATATAGCTGATAAAACTTCAGCAATGTTTCTCACCTTCATCTCAAAGCACAGAGAGGAGCGAGGAGAAGAGAGAGAGAGAGAGAGAGAGAGAGAGAGAGAGCGAGGAGAAGAGAGAGAGAGACAGAGAGAGAGAGAGAGAGAGGAGAAGAGAGAGAAACATGATGAGTGTATCTTCTGAAGAACGGCTGATAGCATCGACACGAGCCTGTGTTTACCCCAGACACCAGCTCAACGCTCTTCCTCATCATCCTCTTGTGTTTCAGAAGTGACACCTGAATGAGACGTTTAGCAGAATGTCCAAGCTGCTCTTTTCCGTATAATGACCTAAAACAAATATAAAGGCAACATACACTCTTAAAAATCATGATGCCATAAAAAAACATTAACATCTGAAGAACCTTTTTTTGGTTCGTATTTCGTATTTGGTTTTTAAACTCAAGCAGCTGAACTGTAATCCTCTGTGCATTCTTTTATTTTGCTTTCAGAGCAATCCCACTGTTATGGATTATAGACTCTATGTGTTTGAGTTAAAATCATCTTAATGCTGGATGTGTTTCAGGTTTTGTCTTCTCCAGATGTTCACTGATGGACTGGAGTGCTGTGGATTATTGTGATGTTTTTATCAGACTCTCATTCTGACGGCACCCATTCACTGCAGAGCATCCATTGATGAGACACTGATGCAGTGCTACATTTCTACAAACCTGATGAAGACACAAACTCATCCTGATCTCTGATGAACTGAGGGTGTGTATTTACTCATTTTAGGGTGGACTTCTTTCAATGTGCATTTAGTCGTATTTCCCTTTGCTCTGGTTCTGTCCTGCATCAGTTTATTTTGTGCCTGTGAATCATGTTGATTCTCTGCAGCTGAATGAGATTTCTGTGTGTGTGTGTGTGTGCGAGAGAGAGTGTGTGTGTGTGTGTGAACACCTGTCCTCTGTGTCTTACCTGTCCAGCTCTCTGTCAGGTAAACAACAGGTGGAGAGCGTTCACCTTGAGTCCTGCAGACAGACTGTTTGTCACCCATCTGCTGCCTTCAGTGTGTGTGTGTGTGTGTGTGTGTGTGTGTAATGACATGGGTATGACACAGGTATTACAAGGAGAGGGTGACTTATGAGGACATAACCCATGTCCCCATTTCTCAAAACACTTATAAATCATACAGAATGAGTTTTTTTGAGAAAGTAAAAATGCACAAAGTTTCCTGTGAGGGTTAGGGTTAGGTGTAGGGTTGGTGAAGGGACATAGAATATACAGTTTCTACAGAATAAAAACCATTACACCTATGGGATGAACACACTTTACACAGAAACAAACATGTGTGAGTGTGTGTGTGTGTGTGTGAGAGAGAGAGAGAGAGAGAGTGTGAGTGTGTGTGTCCATTCATAATTTCATGGTGTTTCAGTGAGTTTAGACACTTGGAGAAATAACAGCACAGTCAGTGAATCAGGTGATAAATGTTCTAGTGCGGTCATCAGAAGTTATTATAGCACAACAGTCTAAGAACTATCAGTCTAATATGAGTAATCCAGCAGCGGCGGGCTTCAATCAGGTCCTGTGAAGAACCGTCAAACCCTGAATGATGAAACATCTCAGTTATTAGTAAGAGTTTGATGAACTTTAGTGATTTGATGCGAGACTCGCTTCACCCTGAGAACATTACACTTCATCAAACTATTAAATATGAGATTTCTGTGCTTCTGAAAGAAGGCTCTTATGTTCAATCCATTCAATACTGGGAATGTTTATGCAAAAATAAAATAGAAATAAAAAAAGTATTCAAAATATTCAGTAGTGTTTGATACACACTTTTTCTTCAATCTCACTGGTGTTTAAAAGAAGCAACTGAGATTTTAGAGATCTTGTGTGTGTGTGTGTGTGTGTGTGTCCTGCTCAGACTCTAAACACATTCAAATGTACAGTGTGCTGTTTTAAAGAGGGGCAGCTGACAGCTGGTGTGTGTGTGTGTGGGGGTGTGTGTGTGTGTGGGGGGGGGGGGTGTGTGAGCGGGGGGGGGTATGTTTTGCTGAATTGGTCGTTCAGAATCGCTGGACATCTGTCTCTTCTCAACCGGCCTGAATTCAAATCATCCGCCGTCGTCCTGTAAGGGATTCAGCGATCATGTGTTCAGCACGTTTATAACACTGTAATAACTGAAGCTATGTGAAGTCTGGAGTGTTTCTGTGGCACAGAGAATCAGCGCTGCTAATCTTACACCATTAATCGTTTCTTCTTTATCTGTCTCGCCTCGGCGGCACACGCCTGACAGAATACTGATGAGAGCCTCCTGAACTGATCCTGGATCAGCCTCACACACCAAACACTGATCTCAGATCTCACACACACACACACACACACTGTTATGATGCAGAACGAGACTCATGTCAGACTCACGTGAGCATCTGTAGATGGATGAGACGGCAGCTCACACTGATCTCTGAAACACACAGAGATCTGAAGACACCAAACACAGAACTGAGAGAGAGGATCTGCGTCTGTCCTCCAGAGGAAGATTGGGGTCACGGATCTTATATCTGATGTTATTCTGTTTCCTTCTTCAGTCTCTGACGCTGATGTAACACACACTCATCCGCCGCTCGTCATCAGCTCTAATGCAGTTTGAGAATACACTCATAACTAGACAGATATTACAGCCACAAATCAACATTTACTCCCAAACCCATATTTCTGAGGAATACCTCACAGCATTAACGTCATCATAACAATAATTCATACGATCAGCTGAATCAGATGATGCTTTAAGTGAGAAACAAACTGAAGGGTTCTTTAAAAAAATAAAAATAAGTTTTTTTCTGCTCAACAAGGCTGCAATTATGTGATCAAAATACAGCAAAAATTGTGAAATATTATTCCAGTGTAAATCATCTGTTTTCTGTGTGAATCTGTGTTAAAGTGTAATGTATTTCTGTGATGCTCCGCTGTATTTTCAGCATCATTCCTCCAGTCTTCAGTGTCACATGATCTTCAGAAGTCAGAATAATATGCACATGATGCTTTGTGTGAAAAACGAATAGAAATGTTTTCATGTGCTTCAGCGTTCGAATCAAATATAACATACTACATGTTCTTACAAATGATTGGAACTGATGGATTCATCAAGAACCTTTAACATCTGCACAAAAGGTTATTTGTCATAAAAAGGGTTCTCTAAGGATTTCTGAAGAGCTGTTCACTGAAAAGGTGAACCAGAAGAACTGGTTATGTGTGTTCTTCAAACACCTTCTTCATGCTCCACAGGAGAGAGGAAGTCACGAGGGTTTGAAGGACGCGAGGGCGAGACACTGTGACGTTTGTGTGAAAGGATTCAGCCGTGAGCAGAGATCTGTACAGATGGAGGCTTCTCGTGGCTTCTGTGTCGTCTTTGTCTCCAGAGCAGGAGAACACAAAGAAGGAGGGTCCGGCGCATGTGTGTGTGTGAGCTCCCTTTGTTTGGGACGTACCACTCGGAGTCACCAATCGGCTGCGGCTCCACTGAGAGTGAGGTGGTCCCCCACCGGCCCCTCACACACAGCAGGACCCCTAGTGGACAACACATGATCCTGCAGCTGCCTTCACTCAGAACACATAGTCAATGAGATGACATCACAAAGAGCACGAGAGTGTGTGTGTGTGTGTGTGAGCAGCATGTGATGACATCCCTAACACAGCAGGACAAATTCACTAAATAAACATTTACAGTAAGTGTTTATTTTATTGAGCTTTTAATCAGAACATTTCAATTCCAATCCATATCTTTTTCTTACAGCTGCAACAAACTTTAGAGGTTTATTTATTTTACTCTGAAGACTTCTACTGAGGGGTTTGTTCATACTGCACATCAATTCACATTTTTATTTAATTTTTTATTTGAATGATTTATATGACATTTCATTCCTAAACACATGGTGAAAATGTGTGTTTTCTGTCTGTTGACAGTATTTTCTGATTTATGGAGTGATAGGAGGAATCCAAAATCCCCTTGGGAAAAACCATTGTGAATTATGAACTTGGAATTATTCTATGTTCAGATTTCTGTTTTTGAAAATGTTTATTTATTCATTTTATTCTTATTATTTTGCGATTGCTAATGTAGGCATAATCAATCAACTATTTAATGCCATTTCTGTAGTAGGGAAAAATGTATTTTGAAACATATTTTAGTCTATTTTGCCTTTTCGGTCTAATTTTGTGTCTACTCAAATAATGTCATGAACATGCACAGCACACCCAGTCTGAGCAGCGTGTTATTATTAGCGCTCATTATGACATCACAAAGGACAGCGGAAGGAAATTTCCCGCGCTCTCTGTCAGAATGCTGTTGGCACGGCAACAGCAGCGCGCGCACATTCTTGGCAGTTATTTCCCGCCGCGGGCCGTTTGGAAATCATTGATGACATTTGGCGGGAATAATTGAGCTGTTGATTGTTCCTTCACAGCAGTAAATGAGATTATGTTCTGTTGATCGCTCATTAACAAACCTAAAGCATGATTATGAAAATCATTTCCTGCTGCATATTCCATAGAGTCATATTCAATTACATAAATCATACAGCCACAATAAAACCCCAATTCAATTTCTGCAGAATGTGCTATTCAATATAATGAGCGATTAAACCACGCCACATTTGGCGTTTCAAACCCTACAATCTTCTTTGTTGTCATTTCAGCTTTAACTCTATATAGCTACATCATCTTTCACAAGCTGTTGATTATAATAACATGTCATGAATCAGTTTTAATAAATGCATTGTGAATGGGTGCCATCAGAATGAGAGTCCAAACAGCTGATAAAAACATCCCAATAATCCAATGTCCATCAGTGAACATCTGGAGAAGACAAAACCTGAAACACATCCAGCATTAAGATGATTTTAACTCAAACACATAGAGTCTATAATCCATAATAACACTTCCTCCAGTGAAAAAGTGTTCTGGTCTGAATCAGGAGAGAAATCTGCACAGATCAAGCAGCGTTTAAACAGCTCTAAACTAATGTGTGAATGTAGATTTGGATTACTGTTTTTATCAGTTGTTTGGACTCTCATTCTGACGGCACCCATTCACTGCAGAGCATCCACTGATGAGACACTGATGCAATGCTACATTTCTCCAAACCTGATGAAGAAACTCAGATGGGCTGTGGTGGGTGAGCCCATTTTCAACTATTCCTTCAAGTTGAATTCATCCGTAATGATTGCTGGAAATAAATGCAGCACTAAGACCAAACCCCAAGCTGGAGCTCATTAAAAGTGCATCAATTTTCCTGTGAATTTCATCACTCATGAGTCAGTCTAGAGAAATCTGATGCTTTTCACGAACACAAACTGAAGACAGATGAGTCGGAAGCAAGTGAATTGTATTCAATAATTTCAGCACTCAAAACGTCTTAAAACGGGCTTCAGCATTCGACTTTCAGTGCATTACATTCATAAATGCATTACAAACATTATTAAAATATATTATCCTCACCATTAAACAGGATAGAAAAGAATAGAATTCTCTGTGAATCAAGCAAATATATACATATCAGGAATCAAGATAAAAAGAGCTTCTGTGCGTTTTAAAACATTGTGTAGAAAGGTTTAAAGCGGGTTCTTCAGCTACAGTAAACCGTCTGTTCTCCGGCAGCTTCAGTCCGTCTTTTTGCTGCTCTCTGCGTCTTTGGGGTCGCTTTGGTCCGGTTTGTTGGAAGCCGATCCGTTTGGTTTGTTGATCGGAGAAGAGAGGCAGCTCGGGGTCGAGTCGCTCAGAGGTGAAAAGGTCAAAGGTCGGACAAACAGAGTATTGTAGATCAGGGACTCCACCGCTGAAAACGGATACGACGATGAGCCCAACAACATCATCCGCGTCTGAAACAACAACACAACACTTACAGCTTACCACAGCTCTCCAATACTTTGAAATACATTTTGCACACAAAAATAGCTCATTTCTCATAGTATTTCCTCAGTATTTCTGTCTTGGTTTTCAGTGCAAATGCCTAAATGACATAAGAGTCTGATAAATGAAGTGAATTTATGATTCAAAAAGGACTTCATATGTTTATTTTGCATCTCTAGTGACCGTATCTTGATTAAAGGAGGTTTAGATGTTTGTACTGGAAAACAAGACACAAATAAGTTTTTAAGACACTGATTGAAGGCCTTTTAATTGGTGGAAGGGTGAAGGAAGACTTCTGAAGACCTGCAGAACCCAGAGTTTCTCAAAAATAAAACTCTGAGTCAAAGATCTGAAAGGACAGTGATTTCCTTCACGAACCCTCAGTAAAACTGAAAGCTGAAGGACAGAAGCGCAGAGGTCAAAGGGTACGAGCGTGAGATCTGACTGAAGAACTCCAGACTCACCCTCAGTCTCGCTCAACTTCTCTTTTTAAAGCAGAATGATGCAATTACATGAAAATGATGTAAAAAGTGCGAGAGGCGTGTAAGAGCGTAAAGCGCTCAGATCACACTGAAGGGCAACACCACACACTTTGATGAGCTTTAGCAGCTCGTTCGTTAAATTCAGTCAAACGAATGCCGACAGACGTCTGATTCAATCAAACGCTCTCTTTGCCTTGATTCTAATGGTGAAATCACAGCTAATATTTGCTCATCAGTACATGAACTCACAGAAGCTGAGCTATAATGATGTTTCACTGTACTCTGTCAATTATCAGTTATACTGCATTTCTGATTCTATTTTGCATTAAATGTCAGAAGGTTTGACTGTTTTGTCAATAAGGAGGTAACATTCAGGTAGGTTATATAAAAATATATATATATATATATATATATATATATATGAAGAGTTAACTTCATTTTTAACAGTTTGCAAAAATCATGTTTTTTCATTGTGCTTTCTAATTAATCTCAAACTGCAGTTGGGTTAGTTTGTTAGGTAAAATAATAATAAAGAATAAAACACACACACACACACAAAAAAAACATGATAACAATAAAAACACTTTTGTATCAAACAATTGGCCTTACAAATTTGTAAATAGTGATTTTTTTTAATCTGTGAAGTTTGCTAATCACATGCTAATCATGGTAAAATCATGTAAGCAACATGCTAGTCGCATGCTAATCATGCTAGAAACATGCTAACAAAATGCTAATCATGCTTAAATCATGCTAGCAACATGCTAGTCGCATGCTAATGATGCTAGAAACATGCTAAAATCATGCTAGAAACATGCTAACAACATGCTAATCATGCTAGTAAAATGCTAGTCGCATGCTAGTAATGCTAACAACATGCTAATCATGCTAGTAACATGCTAGCAACATGTAAATCATGCTAGAGACATGCTGGGGAAATGCTAATCATGCTAAAATCAGGCTAACAACATGCTAGTCACATGATAGTCATGCTAGAAACATGCTAGCAAAATGTTAGTCGCATGCTAGCAAACATGCTAATCATGGTAAAATCATGTTACCAACATGTTAGTCTCATGCTAGTCATGCAAGAAACATTCTAGCAACATGCATGCTAATCATGCTAGAAACATGCTAATCATGCTGAAAAATGATAGCAACATGCTAATAATGCTAAAATTGTACTGGAAACATGCTAGTCGCATGCTAGTCATGCTAGAAACATGGTAGCAACATGCTTATCCTGCTAGCAAAATGTTAGTTGCATCCTGCTCATGCAAGAAACATTCTAGTAACATGCTAATCATGCTAGAAACATGCTAGTCGCATGCTAATCATGCTAGAAACATGCTAGCAACATGCTAGTCACATGCTAAAATCATGCTAGCCACAGGCTAGTTGCATGCTACCAACAGGCTAGTCGCATGCTAGTCATGCTAGAAACATGCTAATCATGATAACAACATGATAACGACATGGCCAGTCACTTGCTATTTATGCTAACGACATGCTAGCAATATGCTAATCATGCCAGAAACATGCTAGTCGGATGCTAATCATGCTAGCAACATGTTAGTCGCATGCTAATCATGCTAGAAACATGCTAATCATAATAGCGACATGGCTAGTCACTTGTTAATTATGCTAGCGACATGCTAGATACCTTGTTAATCATGCTCAGTACATGCTAGTAACTTGCTAATCATGCTATTATTATTCTTTTTTCATGCTATTATTATTCTTTTTTACTATTTTGACAAATATAGATAAAGATCTAGATATCGATGATAAGGAGTGTCAGACACACAGACCTTGTTGGTGACGATGAAGAGCGTGTAGATGAAGATCAGATGATGCGTCTGGATCGGGAGGAAGTGACACTGCTGGAGAGAGAACAGAACCGACCCCAGCAGAGTCACCTTGGTCGGGCTGCACACACACACACACACACACAGACATAGACAGAGACACACACACACACAGAGGTCAAAGGTCAAACAAGGAAGTTAAATATAACCGCTCTGACTCTACACTGTAAAACACACAATTAACACACAGCTGAGATGCACATTCTATAGAAATGTGTCAAGTTTAACATCATTGCGACCATAAACCTTCTAATATTACTCAGTGTGGAAGAATTGTGCAGTGTGATTGATATTATTAATAATAAATTACTATTCACGGTAAAAGCGTCTTCAATATTGTTTGAATCATTCATTGCTAATACAACATTTTAATTACATAATTTTTTTAAATATTTTTAAAAATGTATTTAAAATTGTAACTATCGGTTTCTGTGGGCTGAAATATTTTTACAGTGTTTATTGAACATTTATCAATGTTCATATGTGACGTTTGAGCACAAAACCAGTCATAAGGGTAATTTTTGGAAAGTAAGGTTTATGCATCCTCTGAAGCTGAATAAATCATCTCTCCAGTGATGTCTGGTTTGTTAGGAGGACAATATTTGAAAATCTGGAATCTTAGGGAGCAATAAAATCTAAATATTGAGAAAATCATCTTTAAAGTTGTTCAAATAAAGTTCTTAGCAATGAATATTACTACTGTATTTTTCGGACTGTAAGTCGCACCTAAGTATAAGTTGCATCACTCCAAAAATACATCATGGAAGAAAAAAACACATATAAGTCGCTGACTATAAGTTGCATTTATTTAGAACCAAGAACCAAGAGTTCACATTACCGTCTCCAGCCGCGAGGGGGCTCTCTGTTTTTACAGTGTAGACCACAGGAGAACTGAGCAACATAGAGCGCCCTCTAGCGGCTGGAGACGGTAATGTGAACTCTTGGTTCTTGTCAAATTAATTTTGATAAATAAGTCGCACCTGACTATAAGTTGCAGGACCAGCCAAACTATGAAAAAAAGTGTGACTTATAGTCCAGAAAATACGGTAATCAAAAATTAAGTTGATATATTTACAGTAGGAAACTTACTAAATATCTTCATGAACATGATCTTTACTTAATATCCTAATGATTTCTGTCATAAAAGAGAAATGTATGATTGTGACTCATACAGTGTATTGTTGTGTATTTCTCCAAATATACATCTGTGACACCGATGACTGCTTCTGTGCTGCAGGGACAGGTATTTTATAAAATCCATAAGCAATAAGGTCATGTGTTACAGTGTGTTAGGAGTAAAATGCTTTATTTTTTTTTCCACATAATTACTGAATAATTTAAGACATAATTTGCACCATAACAGATTCTGCAGGTTGGTCTGCAGGTGTGTGTTTTTAGTGAATCTGCATTGATCAGGCTGATCTGAACAAGCGATTCGTGTTTTATTCCCATCAGATGCTCAGAAACACAGAGAAGAAGCATCGAACGAGGCTCATCTCCACGAGAGAAACACTTACTGTCCTGCGTTCTTCTGCACGAACCCTTTCAAACCCCACTCGCACAAAAACCATCACAACAAGTGTCTCCAAGAAATCAATACACAGGCCAATTATTCTACCTGAGGCATTCTGGGAGCAAACGCTGTGATTGTGAGAGAAACAGAGTCCAGATTCAGCTTCTGCAGACAGAGACAGCTCATGTGTGATGCTCTCATCTCAGCTCGTTACACAACGAACGTCCTCAAACATCAGCGTGCTGTCTCATAAACGTCTTTAGAAACTGAAACCACTCGAAATATCACATGAAGAACAGCGAGGATCCTGCAGATCTGAAATCA